>NC_048449.1:22128256-22403256 GCF_004353265.1 Vitis riparia | reverse complement strand
AAAAATATCTGAATGAATGTTATAATTCAAAAGAAGCTGTTGGCTTATATAAGCCTTACAAAGAGATAAAAGTGGAAACAAACAACCCACGTTAAACAACCCAAACAAACTGATCTTAATGGCTAAGGAAATGGTCAAACTCTACCTACATGTCCTAAATAATAGGATTTATTTAACTACCCCAATAGTCTGGCTAGAAGATAATGAAGTAGGTGAAGACTCCAACTTAGCTAATTTGTTCACTTAGAAATATTTTAAGTTATCTACTTAGAAAATATGAATATTTATTGTGCATTACATAGAGATTAGAGATATCCTTTGTTCACATTGAACTATTTTAAGTCATGTGGGACCTAATAGAGAATATAAACATTGATTATGTGTGAGGTGAAGCCAAATCAAGTAACTAGTCCACTTATAACTATTCTAAGTTCTCCCAACATATGACTATTTACTATACATTAGTAGATGGAAATTTAAATTCAAATAAGTTGTCCACTCAAAAAAATATGAATATTTATTATGAATTAGTAGAGATTTGAAATCAGCGGAGTTATCACTGTCCACTTAGAACTAGTTTAGTGGGGCCTAGTTTTTATTTTTTATGTCATTAATTTTCAAGGAACTTTGGTTTTTAAACCATCTGATTTCAAGCTCAACTTCTTATATTATTAAAATAAATTGGAAAACGTGGTTCTATGATAAGGAGAGAAGAATTTAATGCACTATCTTATAAATGAAGAGTAATTCAATATAAAACAAGCAAATCTCAAGAGTCCCGTACATAAAGATGTCTCTCAAAAAAAAAATAGTGGTCAAATTGCAATTTTTATTAATAAATAAGGTATAATCTCTATTTATCCTCTAATTCTCCATTATATAGGGAAATAACCTTGTAACATCAATATGAGGGCTTCATTGAAATTATAATCCCATTTAAAGTTAAATACGAAGAAATTAAAGAATTTTAAAAATATTAAAAATTGTTATTTGTTTATGTTTCTTATATTAATTAGGACTTTTGGTCTAAAATGAATGATTGTCATAGTCTAAGTATTATTAGTTTATTAGAAATAAGTTTGTTATTATATTAAAAAAATAATATAATAAAATGTAATAAAGCATTATTTTAGAAAAAATATTATCAATACCTAATTGTGTATATTCCAACAAATGGTATTAGAGCTAAAAGATTAGAGAATGTGAAATGCCAAATCAAAATTAGAATACCAATAAAGTACACAACCACAAGAAAAATGTAATTTTGTTGGTAAAATTATGATCACAAATAATAACTCAATTTATCCTCTAATTCTCCATTGTATAGGGAAATAACCTCGTAACATCAATATGAGGGCTTCATTGAAATTATAATTCGACTTAAAGTTAAATTCGAAGAATTTAAAGAATTTAAAAAATATTAAAAATTGTTATTTATTTATATTTTTTATGTTAATTAGGACTTTTGGTCTAAAAAGAATTTATGTCATAGTCTAAGTATGATTAGTTTATTAGAAATAAGTTTATTATTATATTAAAAAATAATATAATAAAATGCAATAAAAAATTATTTTAGAAAAAATATTATCAATACCTAATTGTGTGTATTCCAACAAATGGCATTAGAGCTAGAAGATTAGGGAATGTAAAATGTCAAATCAAAGCTAGAATACCAAGAAAGTACACAACCACAAGAAAATTGTCATTTTGTTGGTAAAATTATGCTATAAATAATAACTCAATTCATCCTCAATCTCTTAAAATTTATAAATAAAAATTTTTTATAACTAGAGTGTGTTTGGTGGTACTGATTCTTGGAAATATTTATAGTATTTCTAACACTTGAAATTTTTTACTCTTTTAAGTATTAAAAATATTAAAAATACTTTATAAAATCACTGTCAAACGTACTCCTAATGTATTCAAATGTGTCTTGTTTAAATCTCAAGATTCTTGGGATTTAGTGAATAATAGTTACAACCAAGGATGAAAATATCGGTAATCACGGATATATCGGTACTTCGATTTTACGGATATATCGGAGATATATCGGCGGATATTTTGGAAAAGAATATCGGTAAGCTTAAAATTGTTAAAAACTCATGAAAATGTAAAGAAAACCTCATAATAATATAATTAGAAGTATAATAGACATTTTAAAGTTATTTTATTGAAATTTTTGATATATGTATAACATGATTTATCATATTTGATAATAATATCGTATGCATCGATAAAAATATGAATTTTATAAGTGTACATTTATTATTAAATTACACCTAATATTATGATATTTGATTATAATATGTCTAATTTTAAAATATATATTAGTATTAAAATATGATCCATTTAATTCAATTGTATTAAACAATATAAAATAAATTATGATATATATATATATATATATATATATAATTTTTTAATATTTAATTAATTATTAATGATATTAAAAACATTATGAAGAAAATTATATCATTTTTATATTTTTGGTAATTAATTAAAAGACTTTGCATTTAATTATAAAATAATTATAATTAATTTGCTCTTTAAAATATTCTTATATTTTCTTTATATAATAAGTTTAAGTATATATAAAAATATTGCATATTATATATCAAAAGGAAACTGAGCCCAGGTAACCTTTTGGTTTGGGGTTCAAATCCTCTTGGCAGCAAGCAAATGGGGGGCACTATAGCAGTACTATAGCGCGTTTGACTTTCGCTGACCCGCGTTGACTAGGCGATATATTGGAAAAAATCGCCAATACATCGCAAGAAATCGCCGATTTCTCGAGATTAATCTCGAAATATCGCCAGACCGATATTTCTCCATGAAATATCGTGTCGAAACCCATCGATACACGATATTTCGGTGATATATCGTCGAAATATCGCGACATTTTCTTCCTTGGTTACAACAAAGTGACTAATTCAAGAGAATCCAAGCTAGGCACTATTAAAGGAGTAGAAAAATTCATTGAATGATTCTCGAAAGAAAGATTAGAAAGCAATCGATACAATATTTCAAACAATAAATGAATCTATATTTGAGAAATACATGTATATTATTATATATGCATTATCATAAATATATGCAAACTAAATATTAAATATGAGTTCAAATATTGTAAATTATTATGGATTATCATAATTTTATTATACATATATTGATTTTTTCAATAAAACAACTTAACATGTATATTATTACTTTTTTTTAATTCTTAGTTGGAGTTTTTTTTTACAAAACTATAAGATTTGTTCAATTTCCATGTCATTGATATTTTTCTTCAAATTATTTTTATTCTCCTATTGGTAAGCACTTATTTATTCTATGAGAAGACTTTGTTTCATTTGTGAAAATTTGGAGGGAAGAAAAACAAAGAAATATAGAAGAAAAAAAATGAAAAAATCATTTTAATTTGTTTTTCCATAAAAAAAATTGAGGGAAAAAAAATAAATCAACATGGAATTCACTCTCTATGACAATAAAATAAATCTACAAGAAATTCACTCTTTACAACAATAAATCTACAAGTTTGGAGTATATATAATCTCTTTGCATGACATTCAAAAAGATTTAATTTACTTTCTCCAAATTTTCACATTCAAATAGGAGAAAATAATATATATTTTCTTTTTCCATGATATGAAAATTATTTTTTTAGCATATTTTTCTCCTTTGTTTAACACTTTCAAGCAACATAGCCTTAAAATAATGCTACCAATATTGCTTAGAGTCCAACTCAAGATGCTGAATCCAGCACAACCATTTTATTGGGTAGATGGTAATAAACTTAAGGTAAGATAAGAGTCTTCTTTCATGGGTTGCAATTTAGCAATAGGAAAAAGATTAGGTACATATATGCAATTTGTCTGTCTGACTCGTATAGTTAGGTTAAATTAGAATTGAAGTCCATAATGAAGTTTGATAAACAGAACTTTGTCAAAAGGAAAAATGATTAAAAGAATAATATATGAAGAAAATTTTAATGTGTCAAGAAATTCAATAAGTTCATTAAGAATTTTCTTAAAAAATTACATGTCAGTTTGAAAAAAAAAATTCATAACCCATTCATTCTTCTAATGGAATGCCATTAAAAAAACACTGGGTGTTGTGCAATAACTCCAAAGATATGGCATCACCAAAATTTCAGCCCTAGTAAGGCTGAGGGTGTTTGACTACCCTAACTGGATTAGCATGAATTGGGTTAAGCTAAATCATGATTGGGCTAGCATGTGCTCTCTTTGTGCCAGAATCTGGGCCCAAAGAACCCACTGCACCCCCTTTGGGCCTCAACTGTCAGCCTGTCAGTCACTCATTTGTTGATGATGATACGATAAACAATTTTTTAAAAGATAAAATTTTAAAACACAATTTATAAATTGAAATACATATTATTTTATTTTAAAATAAAAAGATTTTAATTGACTAGGAATAAGCTAAAACACACTTAAATTTTTTTAAAAAAAAAAGAAAAAAAAAAAAAAAAAAGAGGGAAGTTTGAATGACAGAAGCTTTGTGTACGTATGAGATACAAGTCAAGAGCTTGATATAAATTCATTGATATGGAACTGATTGAGTCCTCTTCCAAGAATTATAACCAACTTCGGCCCTCAAAAGGAGCCCAACAATCCTTGAATTCATTGTCTGATGGGTTGGCTGGAGCCCAACAAAAAAAAAAGAAAAAAAAAAGCTTTTAAATTACTCCACCTTGCCTATAAGAGAGAGATTTAGGAATTATGAAAGAAGGAATTTTCTATCTAATAAAAAACTATAAATATATAATAAAAATATCATTTTTAATATAAGACCATATTATTTTGATAGGAAAGAGTTTGAGTTGAAGTAAAAGAAAATAACTTTTGAATGCATTTAAATCATGAGATAAGTGATAAGCAAGTAACCTCTAAAATAATAACATAATCCGATTCATATGAATTAATTAATGTTTTATGAATGCTTAATAGTCTTCCATAGCAAAGACTCGTAGTAAAGATTAGTTAAATGTTTCATGTTAAGATAAATGTATTATGTGGAGGAGAGTTTAGTGAAAATTTGTAACCTAAAATTGGAAATTGGATTTCATTAATTTACAACCCTTTCAATATCATTCTTTTAAAAAATCACCCTTTGTTCCTAACAAAAATTCGTTTGTCCTTTAGTGATAAGCAATCGATTGCATCTAATTCCCTACGAAACCTTATGAGTTCTACCTTTTCTAATTACATGACCCAACATTTAAAAATACTTTTGGTCATGATATATAAATAAGTTAAATGGTAGTGATGATTTGAAAATATTGTTACTACATATTATTCCATTTCAAGAAAGAAAAAATAAAAACAAACATTTTTACAACTTCAAAGACTCTTACTTCATTAATCGCAATACATGTTATTTGTTTACATAAGAATGCAACATTCATTAGTATCATTCACCAAATACAATATCATAGAAATGGCCTAACTTCTTCTTGCTCCATGCCTGCAAGTGCTCCTTGTTGACCTTCTAACCTTCTTGTGTCTATCTCCTTCAATCATTCTTACAAACCATTTAGGCTTTCTTGTTAAGAAGACGAGGCACCCAATAGACAATCCAACTACTAGTCCACAGCCATACCCCATCAATATGACTTTCCAATCAAATCCAGTATCAGATTCCACCTCCTCTTCTTTGGGAGGTTGTGGTGCTTCATCAACTACACATTTCTTAGACAAGGGAAATCCACATAATCCTATATTCCCACTATATGAATTATTTGCGAATGAATCAAATTGGTTGCCTCGAGGAATGACTCCAGTGAGATGATTTTTTGAAAGATTTAGGACTTCAAGAAACGTTAGACTTGTCAACTCCCTTGGAATTCTCCCACTGAGCTTGTTCGAAGAGAGGTCTAATGATTCAAGCACCATTAGATTCCCCAAAGATGATGGAATATGCCCTGTAATGTTGTTATGAGACAAGTTGAGTTCTCGAAGTGAACTAAGACTACCAATGAAATCTGGAATGTCTCCTTGGAATCTATTGCTTGACAAATCAATTATTGTGAAGGTAAACAAGATACTTACAAATTCAAAATCAAATCCTTTGATTGTTACCATTATTGAATCTCGATAAGAGTATTCGCCCATAAATTTCAATTCCATTTTATCCTCAGTCGCATTCATCATTGCCTTGAAATTCTTCAAATACATTTCCGGTAAACTGCCAGAGAAACCATTGCGTGAGAGATCCATTATTCGTAACTTGGGAAATGGAAATTGGAAATTTGAACCCCTTACGTGATCATGGAACCTATTTGAACGCAAGATCAAAACTTGTAACTCCGGAAGAGTTTCCAACCAATGGGGGAATGTATCATTTATTCTGTTATTTCCAAGGTCTAAAACTTGCAACCTTCTACAATTGATCAAAGATCGTGGTAGAGGCCCTTCCAATTGATTTCCATTGAAGTCAAGATTCCTGATAAGATTGCCCTTTGAAAACGCACTATAAGAAAAAAGGTTAACCATGATGCTTTTTAAGTGTTAAGAAATACATTCAATGACGCTTCCCCAAAGCGTCATCTACTAACTTGTCATAATAAGTATTTGCCTACAATGACGCTTCTAAAAAGCGCCATTGAAAAGAACCTTGACGCTTAAAAAAGTGTCATTGTTAGTTATATCAAATTACATTGACACTTTTATAAGCGTCATTGTTGAGTAGAAGAAACCTTGACACTTTCTATAAGTGCCATTGTTTAGCGGTTTCAAATATTGAATTATAATGACACTTCTAGAAAGCGCCATTGAAGAGAATTGCTCTCATTCCTTGACACTTAGTAAAAGCATCAAGGAAGATAATTGTTTAATTTTAGTTTTAATTTAATAATTTTTTCACTTGCTATAGAAATAGTACATACACATAAAAGTAAAAAATAAAAAATAATGTACCAATGAAATTAGTTGTTGCACCTAATTTTTCACTTGGTAATACATTTCCAAATTGCAATATTTAATCACAAATAGAGAACTTGTATAAGAAACATAAAAAAAACTAAAAGATATTAAAATAATAAAAAAAAAAGTCACAACTTTAATGTTTAGTCCCTTAACATGGTCCATTTTTTCTTTACATGCAACCCAATTATGCCTTGGTCTTCAACATACTGCTTCATGCTAGCAGGTTAATTTCCCAAAAAGATGACCTACATGCACAAAAAACTAAAATCAATTACAATTTCAGAAAAAGATATATAAGCAAAGGACAAATTAAAAATAAAAACCTTTAATTTATACATGCAACAACTAATAAGCATAATTGAAATTATAATCTTTAATTTGTCTAATTGCTATATGTCAATGCACTAGAACAATCATAAATTATATTATTAAAAAACATTAAAAACTTGGATCCCTTGTTTTTTTTTTTTATTAGAAATAAATATTTTTATAAAGATGGAATGTTTTTTAGTATCATAATGTTGAAGTTTTTATTGCTAAGAACATTATTGATCTAATAGTCCCAAATGCAACAAACATGCACTATACACACATTCAGCCCCTACATCACGTCTTGTATTAGGGATTCAAAAATTAAAAGATTGCAAATTTTCATCAAAACTATCCAACTTTTTAAACAACTTATGTTATTTTTTTTAATGAAAAGTTAAAATCATTGTTAATCTAACCAAAAGAGCACAAATATACCATAGAATGATAATATTTTTCTATTTTTAGAACTTAAAGGAATTTAATAATCACATTAGTCAACAAATGGAATCACCATTATTTATGGGCAGAAAAGTATTATGATATTTAATCATATTTTATAGCCTAATAATAAATTATAGGTGATGCACACTTGCAATTTAAGAATTTAAGAGTAGAATTCAAGAATGCAATGTACTTTGTTCTACATCAAGATATCATAAAATAGTAGAATTAAGAATTTCAGTTGTTATAAATTTGCTATATTCACAATGTGCTATTATTCTCTACATGACATGTATATTTACAAGTAAAACCAATCAAATTAAAATTTTAAAATTAGTTTTGTGAAAGTGACTCACGAGAACTAGAATTTATTGATAGCTTATAAATAAGGCATTTGTAATACTTTTAGCATATAATAAAAGTTGGATGGCTTTTTACTAAGGACAATTTGTTCCTATTGCAATAGTTCTTTTGTTGAGTCAAGTGCATCAAGAGGATGTCGGCTATTTTTTCATCAATGCATGCTGAATTTATCTGTGTTTTGTAATTGTAGGTGAGACACAGGTTGATCATATCACGAAGCTATAAACATGATAGTGTCCTTGTTTATGGTGGGTGTACTTCCAAATGCAACTACCATATTATTCTCTATGTCACTACCCTAGCTATCCCAACTTATCAAGTACCCTGTAGGTGATAAATACACTTACATATAGGAATTTCTCTCACTTAGTAAAATAACTAATTGTAGTTAACTCAATTATTTAATCAAGAGTCGATAATTCTTCTAGAATTTCAATATTTCTTACAAGGCAAGGATTTCTGTTACTTAATACAAAATTCAAACTAATTAATTATAATAAAAAATAGGTATAGGTCTTGAAAAAACATGAGTTAATTAAAAGAAATAGGTTAAACATGTATTATAATGTGAAACTAAAACTGTACCTACTATTTGATAACATCATTTAAGTAAAATATATGTTGAACTTGAAGGAAATAAAACACTATCCTCACCTGACATTAGCATAGTGATTTAAAGTTCTTTCTAGTAAACCAAAGCCAGTACCTACATGTATATAAAAAAAATTTGATACAACTTAGACGTAGACATTAAAAGGATTTGCAAAGAAACTAACATCAATCGCAAGAGAATAGAAAATATTGTGGGAAAATACCAATACTCTAAAATCTTCTTATAATTAAATACTTATTGAGTGTACTATGGTATTTAATTTAATAGTGTAAAGATAAATATGATGTTATAGTAAAAGCAAGGTCAAAGAATCAACAGTGTCATACAAATAAGCAAGGTTAAAAAATTGAAAGAATTTATGAACACCCCCAAAAATACTTCATCTACTCAAAGTCAAACAATTGCTTTATTATTTCTCCTATTATATACTTATTATAATTCAATAAATTTGAATGAATGGAAAGTCATTACTGTTCAAATTATTAAATAAAAATATAAATTAAAATTTTAATATTTTAAAATATTTTGGGCAGTAAAAATTTTACCATAAATTTAAGTTTGTCAATTATGTCAACGTTTCAACTTTATGCAATGTCATGCCCTAAGGCCTAAATCAAGTTTGAATATTCTATTGTCCAAACAAAGTTGATTTTTCTATAATTGGGAACCTTTGCCTTCTATTTAATAAAATGATGAATATTAAAGAAATTTAAAAAAATGATTACACTTAAATTTACATTATTTTTGCTTTATCTCATTATCATTAAAAACTAATAAAAATATGAAATTTTAATGACAATACATTCAAATGGCTAAAGAAAATAAATAAAAATAATTACTTGATTCATTATTAATTTATTAGAGAGCTTCTAATATTTTTCTTCTATAAATTCTAGAAGTTTGAGGGGAATCAATTTAATTATTAATTATTGAAACTAGTTGATTTTTCTATAATTGGGATCCTTTGTTTTCTATTTAAGAAACTATCAAAAAAATAAAATAAAAAAATAAAAAGGCATTTTAGATGGCAAATGAGGATTAGATTTTAGTTTTTTGGTTCCTATACTATACCAACAAGCTTGGTTTTATTAATACTTGAGACATGGCAGATGATGATTAGATTTTCATGGGTGAGCAAGTCAGTGGTCTGCATGTTGATGATGAAGTATTTTTATTGGAAAAATCACAAAACTAATAAGATAATCATAAAAGTCACAACCTTAGGCTTGAAAATTCAAGGAAGTTCCATGCTAACAACTAAACCTTTTAGGATAACATAGCAAAAAGGTCTAGAAACAATAATTATGAAATCACTAGAAAGAGGAGAAAGAATCTATAGAGCTAATATGAAAAGCAATAATAGTGAATGAGTATGAGTTGATTTTTTATGTGAAAATTTTCATACATTTGGAGATAAATTGTCAATTTATCAACCACCCCTAAAGCTAAAATTCAATTTGATAGAGTATCTATAACAAATATATAATTGTCAATTTTCTAGCTAAGTTAGAGTTTCTTAAAGGGTGTTTTAGCATTTCTACATGGATGGTGGAACAAAAATAAAGTTTAAAAAAAAATGGTAGTGGATGCACTATGGAACTGAAATCATAAAATAAGCAAAAAAAATTTAGCTTTGCAACTAAAATTCTCATACAGTTAAAATTCTCAAAATCTAGAAGAAATACAATAAACACACATACACACACCAAAAATTAGAAGGAAAAAAAGTTTGAAAGCAAGGGAAAAATGAAAAAGGAAGATGATTACCCCTCTATTTGCCATAGCAGTGGCCATGATAACAGCAACTTCCATCACTCATGATAGAGGATTCCACATAAAGCCCAAGAATTTAAGTAACTTGTTTTCCTGTTTCAAAAAATTGTTCTTACCATATCAGTTTTTCCATCATTATTAATAAAATAAAACTAGGGCACTACTCAACAACATAAAGAATTAGCCTTTTTCTCATCCAGCCTATTTGGACCAAAGATCTAGAGCCTAGTTTCCCCTTCCTCTATTGCCAAACAACTTGAATTAGACCAACAACATGAATTGATTTTCTAAGTAGCTAGAGAGCATTTCAAAGGAAAGATTCTCTTCTATCACCATCAACGTTCTATATTGAAATTTGAGCAGCCTTTTCAACTGCAATATTAGTAGAAACAAAGTCCATCACATTCTCATTGGACTTAAAGAACAAAGGTGACTTGTTAAATGTGCTTCTGCCAAATATCCAACAATTCCTTTAAGGAAGTTTTATTGAAGATCCAGGCCCCAATTCTGTTACAACCACATTTCCTCAAGTGAAGTAAAGGGCCCCACATGGTAGAGGACATTAGAGCACAATAAAACTATCTGGCAGCTCAACACAAACGGGAAGCATGTACTGGGCAGCCCGATTGCCGTCTAGAACTTGTAGCCGTATACAACAGAGTACACTAGGGTGGCCAACATGATTTCTACTAATTGAAATGACTGTGAGAATTCAAGCCACATAAATAACATGCATAACAACATTAAGTTCTTGAAAATGTTGAGTAAACCCAGCTTACGATGTCCTAATATGGTGAAGTATGTGCGGAACATGTGGAGGAAGTGGGAGAGGTAGTAGGCGTATGACCAGAAGAAGGCTCGCCCCGATGGTTGTGTCCCCAGAGGAAAGCATAACAGCCATTGTAATGGGGTCTTGGACCTCCGCCAGAACCACCGAGTGTCCCGGATCTCAGCGGCGGAGGAGAAAAACGTCCCGGTGAAGATGACGGTTGAAATCAAGGCCATGGAGAGGCTATAGACAGCGGGAATGGGGCCCAGAGGCACGGCTATGCCAAAAATTTGAATGCACTTTCACAGTGGAATGGTGAGTACACTCTACAATAGGTAATTACAATTGAGAAATTGAAATCTGTAAGAATGGTGTAAGGAAGAAATTAAAACCCTAAAATAAAAGAAATTGAATCCCTAAAATGGTATAAGAGAATCAAAGGCCATCATGCAAATAGTGGAAAAACTAATTTCGAGGGAGATAAAAAGATATACCATGGTTACACACAACAAATGTCCATTAGGGTTGGGTTTCAACATCACGATTTTTTGAAATCTCTCTCAACTAGAGAATGTTGGAAACCCAATATTGCTAGGAGTGTTTTGGTAACTCGTGGGTGTTGACAGAAATCATTTGGCATTAGAACGAATGCTTGTTGATTTGTTGGAGGTGAGTGTGAGTATTGCGCATCGAGTGCAAGAACTATGCGGTTAAAGTGGAGATTGCGGGATTATGTGTACTTATAAGGGGAAACAGAAGATGACGCTCTTATAGAGCGCCAAGGTTAAGCTACTTGTTCAATGACGCTTCTAAGAGTGCCATCATTTAAATTTCATCTTACAATGACCCTTCTAAAAGTGTCATTGTTTAAAAAATCCATTGTTTCTACCTACAAAGTGTTAAGGGAATGTAAGCGCCAAGAAAAGTCATTTTTATTAATAAGCAATGACGCTTTTTAAAAGTGCCAAGAAATAAAACGCCATTGATTTCATTTTTTGTAGTAGTGACGTTTTAGGAATGGTACCATGAAGTTGATTCATTCGCAAATCCAAAACTGAGAGAGACTTACTGAAGTTTCCCAAACATTGTGGAATTAAGCCACTCAAGTTGTTATTGGAGAAATCTAAAACTTCAATATAACTCATTTCACAAATCAATGATGGAAGTGGCCCTTGAAGCAAGTTGGAATGAAGGTCGAGATATTGCATAATCCTCCATGGAAATCTCTCAAACCTGGTTAGCATGTTTTGAGAAAGATTTAAGTAAGACAGTGTCTCCGTACCCACATTCCATGCCCATTTCGGAAGTTGTCCATAAATCTTGTTGTTTGAAAGGTCTAAAAACGCCAATAACTCTTGACTGCATAAAAATCTTGGGAATTCAGTTATGTTGCAAGAAGACAACAACAATGTTTCCAAGGATGGTAGCGCACAGTTGGAATGGCTGTAGTTGCTCAATGTCAGAATGTTATATGAAAGATCGAGATAGACAAGATTTTCAAGATTCATGAACATGTCTGTCTCCACAATGCCACCCAAGTTATTTGAAGAAAGCTGGAGATATGTAAGATTTACAAGTTCAAAGATGGAACTTGAAACTGGCCCATCTAACTCATTATTACTCAAATCAATGGACTCCAATGAAGGGGATTTGAATTCATCAATATGACCATTGAGTTTATTATGACTGAGATCTAACTCTATCAATGATGGTAGACTAAACAACCAAGATGGTATTGTTCCATTGAACAAGTTATTGGACAAATGGACAGAGGATAGACTTGAAAGTTCCTTCACATGAGAAGGAATGACACCTTCTAGCTTATTGTTTGAAAGGTCTAAGAAAGAAAGTTCTGTTAGATTGTCAAGTGACGCTATGAACTGACCTCTGAAACTATTACTGGAAATGTCTAATAAACTTACCCTTCTAAACCTATTGAAAACATTTGAGATTTCACCATCAAATTGGTTTTTTGAGAGGTCCAAGTAAGTGATTTGTGTGAGGTTCCCTAACACTAAGGGAATGGACCCTGAAAAATTGCAGTGAGAGAGATCCAAACTTTCTAAAGACTTTAGACTGCCTATTGAACTAGGAAGCATCCCACTGAAATTTGTAGAAGAAAGATCCAACAACAGAATGGAATTACTCTTATTGAACTTTGGGAAATTCCCACTGAGATCATAGTTACCCTTTAACTTGAGAACCTTAAGGTTGGGCAGCTGAAGATCATCATCAGGGAATCTCCCATGCAGTTGACAGAAAGAGAGATCCATAGATTTCAAAGAAGATAAATTCAGTAGGGAGCTAGGTATAATGGAAGAGACATTTATACCTCGGAGATGAAGTTTCTGCAACTTCGTTAGGTTTTGAGTAAGTGCAATGAAGCTACTTGTTTCAAGTCCTAATCCACTATAGACGGAGAGATCAAGCGAAACCAAGTTGGATAGGTGGGAGATTTCTGGAGCAATTACACCTGAAAATCCTGAGAAAGAAAGGTTGAGATGAGTCATTCTCCGGAATTGTCCAAACTTAGCTGAAATAGAGGACTTATTGAAATCATTAAAAGCAAGGTTGAGCCTTCGTAGATGAGGCAAGAGGAAGAGGCTGCTGTTGGAATCAATGGTACCATAGAGGCCACTGCAACTAAGGTCGAGCCCGATTACATGGCCTGTAACCCTATTGCATGTGACACCATCCCATGAGCAACAATCAGTGCCTTCCTTCCAAGTGTCTGTCTTGGCAAAAGAAGCTAAATTGCAATCATCCGAAGAAGAAGCGGAGACATCTATGGAAAATGATTGCTTAAGTCGAAGCAAGGCAACATTCTGGTGATGAGGGCACAGCTTCGTAGAATTAGAGAAAGAGAAACAAAAAACACGAGAATATGAGAGAAAGAAGAGGAAGCAAAGGATTCGATACATCGTATCTTCAAAAGCTATAACAAAAATTGGCTGATGTGTGATGAAAAAAATATAATAATGGATGACTTGAATTTATACCCAAAGGTTCCCTTATAATTTAAGTTTAAATTTTCATTATTAGAAACTTCATCAAAGTTTCCAATTCAAATGTGGGACCATTGACTTCAAATCAAAGAAAAAATTAGAGTCACTTCCACATTAAAATGACAACGTGGGTTGGTTGTCCGATCAAGAGTCGAACTATTTTGCCCACTTTTAATCACAAGCTAAGATTTCATGGAAAAAGTGGGAGGGCAACTAAGTAGAAAAAGTAGATCATATTTCTTACCCACCTTAGCCACAATAATTTCTCAAATGATATCCATTTAGTTTGTATAAGTTTCTTTAATCATAAAATAGGTCCCTGCATAAGCTAAAGGAAAACTTTCACAGTTAGTAGCATCTAGGGTTAGTCTTATCTTTTAATGAGAAATAATAAGTACAACTCTACATCAAGAGCTAGAAGTCTTGGTCTTCATAAAGCAGTTGAGTTTTTAAAGGACGAATGTGTCTATTAGATTGTTATTTTAAAAGAATATTGTTAAAAAGGGTTATTTGACAAATAAATACAAAAATACAATATTTTTTACTTTTTTATTATTTTTACATTAAATTTATCTTTTCAAAATTTGAGTAATTCCTACTTTTTATACTGGACTCGTCTTTTGAAAAAAAAAAATGAGCTTCCTTTTATTATATTGAACTAATCTTTTCAAAATACAAATTCCACATAAAATCATAAACGATTTTAATTTAAGAAATATTTTTTGAAGAACGGTTTTTTAAAAATTTTATATGGTACTTGTATCCAAATGTTGTTTCCACGTAAAGCCATGTAAGTTTCAAAGGAAAAAAGCATTATTGTTGAAATATTGTTTCTTTTGTACTTGTATAGTTTTCGATTTTTCATGTTTTTCTTTGATACATATGCATATATATTCTACATGAAATAGCATTGATGAACAATTTTTTTTCTTAAATTTTGAGTCATCCATCTAAATATATTTATTGGTTAATTTTCAAATAAAATCATTTTTGTAGTGTCTAAGGAATGTACATAGTTAAGAAATAATTGCAAAACAAAATGTGTGCTTTGAAAATTTTAGATATGGGAAAATAGTATAATAGTTAAAAAAGGGTATGACAAAAGTTTTGTCAAAGATTATTTGAAAAAAAAAGTTATGTTATTTAAGAGGGAAAGTGTGTATGCATGTAAAAGAAAAAAAAAATACAGAATAACAAATCTAGACTTGCATTATAAAACCATATGAAACTTCCTTATGTTATTACCCTACATAGAAGTATGCACATAACTTGGAATATTGAAGAAACCAATTAGTCTTGGTCTTCATATCACAAGGGCAAAAGTTTAGTCTTATCTATAAAAAGTATGGCCCATTGGATGGACTTAGATACGCAGAAGACTTGGAATAGAGAAAGCAATTAGTATTGGTCTTGGCATTCATATTGCTAGGGACAAAAGTTTGGCATTCTCCATAAAAAGTGTGGTCCATTGGATGAGGCCTACGTATCGTAAGGGGCAAAAGTTTAGTCTTCTCCATAAAAAGTGTGGCCTACCGGATGACTTAGATATGTAGAAGACTTGGAATAGAGAAAGCAATTAGTATTGGTCTTGGCATTCATATTGCCAGGAACAAAAGTCTAGCATTCTCCATAAAAAGTGTGGCCCATTGGATGAGGCCTACGTATCCCAAGGGGCAAAAGTTTAGTCTTCTCCATAAAAGGTGTGGCCCATCGGATGACTTAGATATGGAAAAGACTTGGAATAAAGAAAGCAATTAATCTTAGTCTTGGCCTATATATCGCAAGGGGCAAAAGTCCAATTTTCTCCACAAAAAGTATTATTGCCCATTGGATGACTTAGATATGCAAAGATAGTAGTTTGCATTAAGCGAAGTTTCAGTCATCATTCCCATAGTGCTTTATTATGATGTTTAGGGTTAGTTACTTTAGCTGTTAGGAGGCTTTCTCAAATTTCCATCAATTGGATTAGTTTTGAAAGTAATCACATGACTTTAATTTTTTTTTTCTCTATTTTTTTAGAATAAAATTTCTCTCCATTCAAGTCCATAGAA
The DNA here is from genome assembly GCF_004353265.1 of Vitis riparia. Lineage (NCBI taxonomy): Eukaryota > Viridiplantae > Streptophyta > Magnoliopsida > Vitales > Vitaceae > Vitis > Vitis riparia. The sequence goes on along the minus strand of NC_048449.1, from coordinate 22,386,985 downwards.
TTACTCAATGATTACCTATAATTTTATGTATTGTAAGTTCTTATGAAGACTCCTAGTTTTTCGATCAAGCATCTTGATTCAAATTAATGACAAAAACTTACATTTGAGAAAGTTTAATCAATCCAAATGTTAATTTGTGTTTGTATGAACATGATCTAACCCACCAAAGAGGAGAGTATTCCATTAGTATTATCATCGTATTATGTTTTCATTGATGTTAAACAATATCTAGGCTCATTCAATTTTTAATTTTTCATATTCGTTGTTTGGGTGAAGCTTTGTATTCATTGTTAAATGATTTCAACCATTAAAAAAATGATAACAAGTATACTGAAAATGGAATTAAAAAATAGCACATTTACAAAACTAGTCGTGAGGCATATAATTTTAATGAATTAGGTGTCATTTAAATACATCTTCTATTTTTAAAAATAGTAACTCGAACTTCATAGAAACTTACTTTACAAAGGTAATAATTTTTTAAAGCTACTTAAAAAAATAATGCTAGTTTGAATACATATTGAATGTCAATAAGATTTAATGAAAAATAAAAATAAAAATATTGTTTTTGATATCTTAATAAGGGTTTGATCTAATTTTTTTTTTAAATAATAATATTAAAGCTTATATTAACAAAGTGAAAAAAGAAACTTTTTACAAAATACATATAAAAAAATTCAAATGTGCGTTCTCAAAGGATGGCATCCAACTTGTTTGTTTAGTAGATTAGGTAATAATTATCATTGTTATTCAATTGAATTTTATACTTGAGAATTATATTTTAAAAATACTTTTATTAAAAATAAAGATAATTTTTTTTATATTGTTAAATTCTTGACTTTTAAACCCACTTTTCTTCCAATTCCTCGCTATAGATAAATATGTTCATAGTTTTAATAGGTGAATTCTTGTATTTAAAGAAAAAAAAATGAAATTCTTAAATATCCACAAACAAAGATTAAGGCACTAGCAACAAATTGTCAAATTCTTAGATAACCCAGTCCAGTCCAATCCAGTTGAATAGTTGGTGCTTTGCCCCAAGCCCATTATTGGGTTGGGCCTAAGTTGAAATAGAAAAGATATATTACACGTGGCCTACTTACAGTGACTCTTCGTACTTTGCTCCTCTATTCTCACCATCCCAAATTATAATACCACCAAATAAATAATTAACATTTTAATAGTTACTCGAAAAGAATATTGTTAATGCTTTTTACATAACCCCAAGATAAATATGAAAATAAAACTAAAAAATTGAAAACATTAGGATATATGGATTACATGAAATCACATTTATGAACAAAATTTTTCTTAAGTACTAAGTCATCCATCTAAATATTTTTATTATAGTGTCCAAGGAAATAACTTCTCCACAAAAAGTATAGCTCACTAGATGATTTGGTTTGCATTGAATGAGGTTTAAGTCTTCATACCCTTAGTACTAAGAAATAATTATTATGTTTAGGGTTTGTTACTTTGGCTATTGGGAGGCTTTCTCAAATTTCTACCAATTGGATTAGTTATAAAAGCAATTTCATGTCTCGAAATTTTTCTTTTTTGTCTTCTATCATTTTTAAAATAAAATTTCTTTTTTATTTAAGTCCATATAATTACTTAATAATTACCTATAAAATTTCGTAGGATTCCTAATTTTCCAGTAAGGTGTTTTGATTCAAATTAATGATGAAAACTTATATTTCAAAAAGTTTAATCCAAATGTTAAATTGTATTTGTATGAACATAAAAGACCATTCTATTGTGTTTTCATCAATTTTAGGCGACATTTAGACTTATTCAATTTATAATTTTTCATATTCATTGTTTGGATGAAGCTTTGTTGAATGTGTCATTGTTAAATGATTCTAATTATAAAAATATATGATAAGAAGTATATTGAAAGTGGAATTAAAAAATAGTGCATTTACAAAACTAGTTGAGAGGCATACAATTTTAATGTGTCATTGGTAAGTATATCTTCTATTTTTAAAAATAGAAAAATTAGAAACTCTTGTATTTTGTAGGCTTACTAAACACTTATTATATAAAAAAAAGGTAATAATTTTTAAAGTTATTTAAATATGAGTATTAATAAGTAGTGAGTGTTGATCAGATTTAATGAATAATAAAAATAAAAATATTGTTTTCAATATCTTAATAAGGGTTTTATTTTTTATTTTTTTAAAAAAAGAAAATTTAAATAACATTGAAGCTTAAATTAACAAAGTGAAATATATATATATATATATATATATATATTATCAAATGCGTATACAAAATTCAAACATATATTTTCATAGGATGAATTTTATATTTGAGAATTATATTTTAAAAATACTTTCATTTAAAATAAAGATATTTTTTTGATATTGTTATAATTTTTAAGGAAATAAACCTTTCTTGACTTTTAAAACCCACTTTTAGTAGTTAAAAAGCTCTTCAAATCCCTTGTTATAGGTAAGTATGTTTTTAATTCGTGAATTACTTAGGATTTAAAGAAAAATGAAATTCGTACATATCCGCAAACAAAGATGATGGCAATAGCAACAAATCCTTAGATAACAAAGCCCAATCCATTCAGTTGAGTAGTTAGGGCTTTGCCCCAAGCCCATTATTTTGGTTGGGCCTAAGTTGAAGAGAAAAGCATATCATATGTAACCTACTCTGTACTTCACTCTTCTAATCACACCAAATTATAATACCCCCAAATAAATAATTAACAATTTAATAATCATTCACATGAAATATTGTTAATGATTTTTATATAAACCCCAAGATGAGTATGAAAATAAAACTAAAACACTGGTGATAATATTTATAATGTATTTTTTTTTCTATCTTTGAACTAACCTTGTTTTTTTGTTTTTTGTTTTAATATAATTAAAGAAATAAACCTTTTTATTGTAATATTTTTTTATTACCTATTTTTAGAATATTGTATTTTTTTTAATATGCCTCAATAAAGGAAAAAATAATTATTTATTGGATTTTACTATAATTTATTTTAAAAAAATACCCTTTTAATATTTCTAAATTTTTGCTTCCAGAATCATTCTTGAAGAAATCCACAAAAATTTTGTAATGTATTTCCAAATGTTCGTAACTTTGCTTCATAGGTTATTATGTTATTAGGAAGATTGTTATTATTTTCCTTTATATGATATTAACTTGTTAGAAGATTGTTATTATTTTACTTTATTTGGAATCAAGGGAACTAAATGAAGCGATGGAAGTAATAGAAAAGGCTCTTAAGTAATACAATGCAAATTATGCCGACAAATGACAATAACTGATATCTAATTGAGAAGACAAGGTGTGGACCCCGCATTTTGCTTCATGCGCTTCCACTAGATGGCGAGCTTGCTTTTTATTTGAAAATGATTTATTGATTAAGAAGAAGACTTGGAGTCGCCACTTATTTTTGTTTTATTTTTAAAGGGTAAACAAAATAAGAAAGAAAAACCCCAAGTGTGACTCCTTACTTGGAAAATGTGGTATATGAAAAAACCGAGTCGAGTCCGGGGATTAGGTTACTTATTGGGAAGGTACGGTAAAAACTGTAGCACCCCTCTAAGTCCCTAAAATGGGTCTTTACTAATAAGATGAAGCAAATATAACAATTGATCGATTAAACATGGATATCGAACAATAATCAAATGTATGAAAGCAAGACACACATGATAACAAATAAATCAATAAACACAATTGGGCATAGGGCGTACCTTAGTTACAAGCTAAGCGCTATCATAAGAGACAAGGTTAGTGCACAAACACAGAATAATCGCATGCATGTCATAGAGTGAAGAAAACCAATCGAGCATAACAATCAATCAATCAATGAGAAAATCATATATGTTGGGCCCCGCCAAAACCCGATTTATTTTAGCATGAATTAATATCTTAAATTTCATTATTTGGAACTATGAAATTTGTTCAGGTTTATAAAAAGAATAAAAATAAAAAATCAGGAATTTATTAAAAATCAAGGAGAATTTGTGAAACAAGCTTGCCAGAAAGAAATGTGGCAGCCAATTTTATTAGTAAAATCAAGGAAAGAAAACGGAAGTAAAAAATAAGAGAAATAAATAAAAATAAAATAATAATAATAATAATAATAATAATAATAAATAAATAAATAGTTAAATAATAATAATAATAATAAACAAATGTGAAAGTTAGGACTTTGGAAAATTGGAAATTAAATTTAGAAATTGAAATTTTGAAGGATTGTTTAGATATGGAATTTATAAATAAATAAATAAATAGAATAATAATAATAATAAAAATAAATAAATAAATAAATAGTTAAATAATAATAATAATAATAATAATAAACAAATGTGAAAGTTAGAACTTTGGAAAATTGGAAATTAAATTTAGAAATTGAAATTTTGAAGGATTGTTTAGAGATGGAATTTTATAAATAAATAAATAAATAGAATAATAATAATAATGATTAAATAAATAAATATGAAAATTGGAATTTTGGAATTTGGAAATCAGAATTGTGAAGAATTATTTAAAGATGGAGTTTTAAAAATAAATAAATAAATAAAATAATAATAACGAAACATAATAATGATTAATTAAATAAATGTGAAAATTGGAATTCTGGAAATTGGAAATTAAATTTGGGAATCAGAATTTCAAAGAATTATTTCAAGATAGAATTTTAAAATAAATAAATAAATAAAATGATAATGAAAAAAATAATGACAATTAAATAAATAAATGTGAAAGATGAAATTCTGGAAATTGATAATTAAATTTGGAAATCGGGATTTTGAAGAGTTATTTAAATATAGAATTTTAAAAATAAATAAATAAAATAATAGCAAAAATAATAGTAATTAAATAAATAAATGTGAAAATTGGAATATATATATATATAATGAATTTTGAAAGGTTATTTTAGGATAGAATTTTTATAAAAATTACATTTTTATCATAAAAAAATGAAGACTTGAGAGGGTCAAATACTTGGCCCATTAGGGTCTACACCAAACGAACAATGACTCAGGGCAATAAAAATCAACATGCCAAGTAGAGCCCAATCATACAAAGCCCAACCTGAAAATAAGCTAACCAAGCCTGGACTCAATACATAGAGTTCAAAGCCCACATGGGGCAATTTAGGCCCAAAAATAAACTTAACCCACTACCTTGAGGGTCCACCAACAAAAGCCCAATGCTCAAAAATACCAACTGTGAGGATAAAAGACAACCTAACCTCACTTTTAAAACCTTTAGGATGCAGTCCAACGGGTGGCAAGCTGACGGAGAGGGATGATGGCTGTACGTGGACGATGGGGGCGTGGGAATGGAGATGCGGGATGGGTATGTGGTGCATAAGGGTTGGAATGTGGCCATGCATGGCCATGCAAGGGTGGGGGAAATGAGTTTGATGGGTATTTAGAAAATAGGTACGTGGTGTAGAGAGAGGATGGTGGTGATGGGAATGTAGGGATCGAAGGTGGAATGAAGTGGAAGTGGCCATGTGCATGAAAATGAAGGTAGAAGTTATGAGTGGTGAGGTAAATGGGTGAGTGGGGTATGTGAATGAACGATGATATGCATGGGGGATATGGAGGATGGAAACGGAAATGGTGGTGGGTTTGATGAAGCATGAAGGTAGGATGGGAAGGTGATGAGATAGTGGGCATGATGGGTAAGAGATGTGAGAGAAACGGGTATGAGGGCCTAATAAAAAAAATGATGATATGGATATGGAGGTAAGTGGGACGGGTATAGAGATGGGTATAAGGATGTAGAGAGAGATGAGGGTGGTGATGATTTGGGTTTGCATGAGAGTTTAGAGAGAGATGGGTATGTGCATGGGAAATGAGAATGAGTTTGCATGGGAATGAGAGTGGGTTTGCATGGATGAGAGTTTAGAGAGATAAATGGGTATAAGGGGTATGTGCATGGGAAATGAGAATGGGTTTGCATGGGAATCAGAATGGGTTTGCATGGAATGGGAGTGGGTTTGCATGGATGAGAGTTTAGAGAGAGAAATGGGTATGAGGGGTATGTGCATGGGAAATGAGAATGGGTTTGCATGGAATGGGTATTTGAAGATTGGGAGTATGGCATGGACGTGGGTGTGATGAAGGTGGCCGTGTGCATGAGGATATGGAGAAAGAAAGGGTTTTAGTGGTGTGGTTAGATGGGTATATGCATAGGGGGTATGAGATACGGGTATGGAGGTTAACATGGCCATGCATGGCCATGCAAAGGTTAAGGGAATGAGTTTGAAGGGCATTTGAAGAAAAATGGGTATGTGGTGTGGTGTAGAGTGAGAAAAGGTGGTGATGGGTGTGTGAAAGGTTTAGATGGGTATATATATGGGGGGTATGAGATGTGAGTGTGAAGATGGGTAGGCTTGATGGATGGGTTTAGTGGGTTTAGAAAGAATGGAAAAAGTGAAGAGAGAAGTGGAATGGAGGATGGAGGTTAGTGAAAAATGGGTTCAATGGCAATGGGAAGATGTCACCACCAGCTGAAGCTCCAACCACCACCATGGGCAAGCTGCTGATGCTCACCACGCATCCATGCATGGAGCCTCATGGGAGGTGTCCCCCACCCCTAACCAGGAATCGCCACGTGGCTCCTTGAGAGCCCTTCACCTGCAAAGAAATATATCCTGTATAGAAAATGAAAACGAGCCCCAAATGGGGGTCTACACAAGGACTTTGTTATTGCAACCTCTCTCCTCTACCATTCATTCAACTTAAACAGATATTGGTGATTACATATCCATCAACCATCCATGACTTGTCAAGTTTGACAACATTAATTAACTTGGAAATAATGAATAATGCTCAAGTAAGACTAAACATTATTCTTTTAGTATTTGACATGATTTTTAATTAACTCCAATTCAATAATTGGTTAAGCCAAGTATTTTTACAATCGACAATTAATCATCACAAGAATGATTTTAAATAGCATTAACAAGTGGTTAGAATAAAGACAAGAAAATAAACAAACAATGGAGAGAATATTGCATTCAAGCATGCATGTCTAGCCTATTTGCATGAGGAGTATTAAAGAAAGCATTTCCCTTGTTTGACTTCAAAACAATAAAGTGGAAGCAAGAAATAGGAAGAGATGTTGACATCATGAACCTTAAATATTTGGTGGAAGACACACTTGAATTAAAAAAAGTAAGTTCTCTCCACTTCAGACATCCGATCCATTACCTATCAATACAAAAAGAGCATCATGCTAACAAAATATCGACTTTGGGAAATTATTGATATCTAATTTAAAAAGATACTAATAACAATGTTAGATCATGTCAAAATGACCACTTTTGTTGACTTCTACATAAAATGAAAAACTTAAGCATTTTCCTTACAAATAGTAATGGAGTTAGGAAGTTTAGAGCATGGTTTAGAAACTTTATTTTATGGGGTAAGAAGGAATAAATTGGCTCACTAAACTTAATGATAAAGGTTGATTTTCTTACCTAAGATGAACTTAGGCCCCAATATCACTTTTCTAGAGTTGAAGATTATAAACAAACACAAATCACAAGTGTATTGAATATCATTGAAGCTTGGCAAACAAATCAGATTCATAAGGCATGAAACTTAAGGAATATTCAACTGAACTCCACAATTAAACTGCCAAATTAACCAAGAAAACAATTACACCCTGACCATAGAAAACTTTTATTATGGATAACATGGTGGTCTTTGTTGAGAAAGAACCAACCTTGAACTAGGGACTGTTACTACAGAAACTAAACCAGAAAAACAACCAGTTTGCAAGAACTTCTCTTAGGAATAAAATCAAACAGCTTGTACACAATCAACCAAGATCAAGAACACAAGAGAATTATCGTGGTTCGATCAACTTGATCTACATCCACACTGATTTCCTGAAGCCTTTATTAAACTGTACCAACTAGAATTTACACAAGAATCAAAACAAATAAATTACAGCTTTTCCCCAAGAACCCTTATCACCTCTGTTTCTTTCTTTCTATATCGAAACAAACCTAGGGTTATGGATTTCAAAGCTCTCTTCTTTTCTTGCTCTCTATTCTATACAGTTGAATGCTCCTTATCCAATTTTCCCAAGTCTACCCTTTATATAACAGTCAAAACCTCTAACTAACTAACAATACTTCCAGTCATTATTTTCTACCCAGGTCAGCAAGCTTTCTATTTGTTAGTTGAGCTTAGTCAACAGCCTTGCCACTTGTCACTTGATAGTTGGCAAACTCTACAAAACTTCACCTTGACAACGTATTAAGTTGACCAATGTCTGAACTACCTTCAGGTCTCAGTACCTTTCCTAATGGGAAGTCTTTAACAGTCTCCCATGTTCACCAAATTCAAACAATGTTTGAACTTAGTCACATTTAGAGACTTAGTCAACATGTCGGATAGATTGTCTTTAGTAGGAATTTTTCCAACTCCAATCTCTCCTGCAGCAATGATATCTCTCACAAAGTGCAGTCTTACACCAATATGTTTGGACCTTTCATGGAAGGATTGATTCTTGGCTAAATGGATTGCACTTTGGTTATCATAATATACAACAACTTTACCTCTGTACATGGCCAATTCTTCTATAATACCCTTCAGCCAAATTGCCTCCTTCACAGCCTCTGTCATTGCCATGTATTCAGCTTCAGTGGTTAAGAGAGCTACCACTGACTGAAGGTTAGCCTTCCAGCTCACTGCTCCTCCAAACATTGTGAATACATATCCAGTAAGAGACTTTCTGGTGTCAATGTTTCCAGCATAATCAGCATCTACATACCCTTGTAACTGAGTTCCCAACTGATTATTACCTCCATAAACCAGCCCCAAGCTTCTAGTACTAGCTAAGTATTAAAAAAGCCACTTTACTGCTTGCCAATGTGGTTTTCCAAGGCAGCTCATGTATCTACTTATCATGCTAACCGCATATGCAAGATCAGGCCGAGAACACACCATAGTGTACATCACACTGCCCACCATGCTAGCATAAGGTATCCTTTCCATAAACCTTTTCTCTTCATGAGTCTCGGGTGCTTGTGTTATGGAAAGTTTAGAATGTTGTCCTAGATGAGTACTCACTATCTTTACATTATTCATCTCAAATCTACTTAGTACCTTTGAGATGTATGACTTTTGAGATAGCCTAAGTACCCTCTTGCTCCTGTTTTTTTCTATCTCCATTCCCAAAATCCTCTTGGCCGAACCAAGATCTTTCATTTCAAATTCAGCCTTAAGCATCTCTTTGACCTGCTCCAAGTGTCTTCTCTCCTTACATGCCACCAACATGTCATCCACATATATTAAAAGATATACCATGTTGTCTTTAGTTAGCTTAAAATATACACATCCATCATGGCTGCTCCAATTGAAACCAATATCTAGCATGTACTTATCAAATCTCTTATACCATTGCCTAGGTGATTGCTTTAGGTCATAAAGAGTTTTCTTGAGTAAACATACCTGACCATCCTTGATTCCTTCCCCAAAGCCTTCGGGTGGTTGCATATAAATCAACTCATCAAGTTCTCCATCCAAGAATGTTGTCTTCACATCCAGTTGATCCAACTCCAAGTTTTCATGAGCTACAAAAGCCAACAACAATCGGATTGAACTGTGTTTGACTATAGGAGAAAATATCTCATTGTAGTCAGCACCCTCCTTTTGTGAAAACCCCTTAGCCACCAGCCTTGCCTTGTACCTTGGAGCCTCATCCCCTAGTGTCCCTTGCTTTCTTTTGAAAACCCACTTGGAGCCTACTAGCTTTCGGTCCTTGGGTTTAGTGACCAATTCCCAAGTCTCATTTTCCCTCAAGGAATCCATATCCTCTTGTATAGCTTTTACCCATTGATCAACCTCATTGTTATTGATGGCTTCTTGGTACGTTTTTGGCTCCATATCCACTATTTCTTTAGCTACACTCAATGCAAATGTTGTCATCTCAGCTTGGCCATACCTCTTAGGAGGTTTGACTTGTCTTTTCTGCCTGTCTCTTGCCAAACTATAGGACTCCAGCCCTTGGGTTGGTTCATCTAGTCTTTCCTGTACTACTTTTTCTTGAACTGTCTCTGATGAAATCTCTATAGACTTTTCAGGTTGGCTGATATGACCCTTCCACATCTTTGGCTGGAATTTGTTTTGGCATATCTTGCTCATTAAAAGTTACATCTCTGCTAATTATACACTTCCCTTTGCCTTGTGTTTCTATCCACAACTTGTAACCATTAACTCCTTTTGGGTACCCTAAGAAAATACACTTTATAGCCTGTGGTTCTAACTTATCTGTTTTGGTGTGTACATAAGCTATGCACCTAAAAACTTTGAGATGTTAATAATCTACAGCTTTCCTAGTCCACTTTTCTTAAGGGGTTTTGAATTGTAATGCTAATGATGGGCTCCTGTTGATCAAATGGACAGTTGTTTCTATAGCCTCAGCCCATAAAACCTTTGACAACCCTTAACTTGACAACATGCATCTCACCCTCTCCAAAATGGTCCTATTCATGCGCTCAGCTAGGCCATTTTATTGAGGTGTATATTTGATAGTTCTATGTGTAGCTATGCCTTCCTTTTGACAAAATGAATTAAAATCATTTGATAGGAATTCAAGCCCATTATCTGTTCTCAACTTCTTCACTTTTCTGCCTACTTGAGGTTCAACCAGAATTTTCCACTCTTTGAACTTTAGGAAGGTCTCACTTTTATTTTTAAGACAATAAATCCACTCTTTCCTAAGAATAAATTGTATGAATGAATTAATATCTTCATGTCCTTGCACTAATATGTTGGTGTTCAAGCTTCCAACTACCCAAAAAGTATTATCAACTCTTTGCTAATGCTATAGCTTCCACATGCCAGCTTAAAAGGACTTGATAAAACTAATATTACTCAATTATCTCCAAACAACAAACACATATGACGGAAAACCATTCAAGATCCATTATGTTGCAGTTTCCAAGAGCATTTCTTCTTTACATATAATTCAAATCCCAAAATATGCTCCTTCACTACAAGAAAAAATAGATATGGTGACATTTATAATGAGTCATTATAAACATAGGGTGTCGCTACAACATAGCGTCACCTTATCCACTGACACCATAGAGGGTACCAATTAGTGACGTATTTGGAAGCGACACCAAAGTAGATAAATGGTGACATATTCAGAAGCGACACCATATATTTTTAGTTATACTTAATTTGATATAGAGTTGCATGAGATATATAAGGTGTCATATTAAATGCATCACCTTTTAGTTATGGTGTCACGTTAAATGCATCACCTTTGAGTTATGGTGTCACATCATTGTAAATGATTATGGAAGATATGGTTGTTTTTTATTAATTAGCCTGTTGATTTTTGTAATGCTTATTAACAAATAAGATCAACTTGTGTATATTTTGTCCATAAATATAATAATCATATCACATTAACTTATATTTTCGTAATGCTTATGGATTAACCTATAATACATTACATCATCCAGTGATATTTGTATATCAAATGTTTACAAAATGATAGTACATCAAACCCACCAAAACTAAAAAAGAAAAGTGAATACATATTAAAATATGATTTAGAAATGTTAAGCATTCCAACATTCATGTATACCTGCATTTCATATACATAAAACCGGTTAATCATAAAATGACACAAGAGTTGCATCCAAAAACCCAAAATTCTCAATACCAAATAAAGTAACATTGATGTCCTATAATGTATGGCATAAGAGTCACATCTAAAAACCCACAATGTTGTTGTTTCTTTCTCCTTTCTTTTTATTCTTCATAATGTCTTCCCAAGGGTGTATACCTGCATTTCACAGTTTAATGAGATTTAGAGTTTTATTGAAAATAAAAATTAATTGATGTTATAAAAAATAAACAAATCTAAGTACTAATGTTTTCTTTTTTCTTTTTCCCATTTTGATATAAAAATAGTTTGTAAAGAATAAGTAATGTTATACAATACCAATGGAAAATTCATATAACAACTAAGGGACTCACCATGCATGATCATGATTTATCAATATGATTCATGATTAGTTATAACACAAAAGAAGTTAATTCTCCTCTAATTTCATCAAATTCTACTTGAGAATATGTTTTTTTTTTATATATCATAAAACTGAAATCAAATGAGAATAACATTAATATCATAATAATTGGAAGTATGAAACTAAATACAATTCATTAAATGAGTAAAACCTTTAATACAATAATTGTAGAATCAGCAATTATCTCTTTAATGAATCTCATAACAAAGCAATCACATTTGAACTCAAATAAAAACAATTCAAGAAAATAAAAAATAAAGCAAAACTAGAAAATCAAAAAATAAATCTAAAATTTTAGAAAATAGTAATCTTCTACTTAAAATATGCACTTTTTAAATTTATTTATTTTTATAATTCATTGTGCTTTTAAAAATCATTTTTAACATTTAATTCTTTTTATATATTTTTTTATTTCTTGGAAGGATTTTTTTAATTTCAATATTTTTTTAATGTTCATTTTGTGAAATAACAATGTCCATTAAATTTCATCTCAATTATATAAAATAAAATTTTAGTAACAAAATATAAAAATGTTTTCAACTACTAATATGAGAGGACATGATATTATAACAAGCTTGAAGATTGTGTATATAAGACAAAAAACCTAATTCATTATTAAAAAATGTTAAGAAAAAAATTAGTATGAGAAAGAATTAAAGAAACTTTCATAAAAATTATTAATTTTTCAGTCATAACTCCAATTAATATTTATTTTTTCTAATTAAAATAATTAATAAAAAATCTGGATATGAAAAATATGTTCAAATAAAAATAATAAAAGATTAAAAACATCAAAGGAAAAGATATTCAATATTTTAAATTTTACTTTTGATATTCTTTAGATCAATAAATTATCAAATATCTTTTTCAGAAAAAAGAAAAATGAAGAAAATAAAGAGTTTTATGGAAGGGATTGGAAAATTTTTTGTAATAAAAGGATTTTATAGAAATTTCCTAACCTTGAAAGGAAAATTTCATCATCAATCTCAAATTACTCCAAAATTTGGTCAATGCATATAAAAACAATAAGAAAAGAAAACAAAAATAAAACAAATTTTTAGAATCCTTTTGAGGGAGATGACAATATTGAGAATAATTTTCTCAAAAATTATTTTCCAAATATTACCAACCAATATCTTCATCACAACATATTATAATATTCTTAGAAAATAAAAAAATTAAAGGAAATTTCATAGAAAATCAAAAGAAAATTATAAAATATCTTTTTTTTTAAAAAAAAAAAAGTTTTATGGAAGGAAAATTTATGTAATAAAAGGATTTTATAGAAATTTTTTAACCTTGAAAGGGAAATTTCATCATCAATCTCAAATTACTTTAAATTTTGGTGAACGCATATAAAAACAATAAGAAAAGAAGGTAAAAATAAAAAACAAAAAACATATTTTAAGAATTAAAAAAAATATGAATAGAACAAGATGAGATATTAACCATAATACCATGTAAAAGAATTAAAAAAAAAATCAAAATATGAGATTTGATCATTTTTATAATTATAAAAATTTTCATTCCTATTTAAATTTTTAAAAACAATTCATTTACATTAATAAATAGAAAATAAAATTAATTTCTCATTGTTAATTCCAACATTCTAAACCAACTCTAACATGATATGGAAACCATTTCATTTTTCCTTTTGTGAGAGATGACAATATTGAGAATAATTTTCTAAAAAATTAATTTTCAAATATCACCGATATATATCCTCATCACAATATACTATAATATTCCTAGAAAACAAACAGAAAATCTCATCAAAAGAAATTTCTTGTAAGATCAAAAGAAAATTTCATACTGTAAAATATTTATCCCTCATTTTGAGTGTGAAAGATATTAAAAAATCATTCATTTATCTTATTTTCATTTGTTTTGGGATTTATGGATTTAACAATGAAACAAAAGATATGGTGGAATGTTAAACCTAATTTTTACTCTCCTGCAACTCAATAAAAAAAACACCATTTACACAATCTACATTACAAATATACCAAATCAATGAATGTAAATCAGTTGTGCTAATAAAGATTTTGGCATTAATAAAAAAAAGAAAAAAAAATGATAAATCTAAGAGATTTTGGGTTACCTGAGAGTCCATGAAGTAGAGAAGAGTAGTTGTGTGTGAACTATGGGTGTGAGAAGAGAGGTAGAAGAAAGTTATGGTTATGAGTTATGGAATGAGATTTTTTTGGATTGTGGGAATGTGGAAACAATAAGTTTTTTTTTTATATTCTATCATTATTCTCAAAGTGGGCCCATTTAGTTATAATATTTTAAAATTTTTATTTTATATGGTGTCACTTTTTTAAAACTGACACTAAACTTAAAATTAATATCATCTATCCTAATTAAAAAAATTTATATGATGTGTCGCCTTTATGAATTTTAAGTCATATGGTGTCATTATTTTAAAAGTGACACCATAAATTATTTTTGTTGTAGTGCTTGAGACAATTACAACTTCAATATTTTCTCAGTTCTTGCCATTTATTATTATTGTCTTTATCATTCTTAGTTTTTCTCGAAGTCGTTAGTACATTAGTTCGATTACCAACCATCAAGCATTTCCAACACACCAAATACCAATCTATAGTTTTTTCTTGGTTGTAGTAATCCAAAGATAAAATTTCAAATAATACACTCCAAAGGAATTTTAATTCACTTGACTGCATTTTCTCATCCAAACTGCATTAACATTAAATAATTTACATTAACATTATTCTTTGGAGCTTCAATTTGTACTATAGCAGCTCACTCCTCCAAACTTGGATGCCTATGTAAAAAAATGACTAAATAGACATTTGTTTTTTCTCATGGGATCAAACTACACATACCTTCCATAATAGCCTAGTATTGTATCATTGTTTGTTCATTGTAGTTTATTCACCAATAAAATAGCAGACGCGTAAGCATGAAGAGGTAGCTATATCATAGAAGCAGTACAATTTTTTCAGACTTTGGAAGAAGATTAAGCATCTTAGGCACAAGTAGTTTATTCACCAGTAGATTTGGCTTAATGTTCTTGCATTGTGACGTGGCAGGACCTTCATTTCCACTGTATTTCAAGTTGATGTCACCAAGCTTGACGTCTTGGCATGGTACTCCCTGGCTGCAAACAAGCTTGACAACAACCTCAGTTGAGGTAGTGCCCCGGATGTTTCTGAAGCTAACATTACTGAGGTTAATGCGTGATGGACTCTGAAAACAATGGAAATTTAAGTTCCAAACCAATAAAAATAAAGGGAAAAAGAGGGAAAATAAGCCATAAAAATGGGAATTTCCATTTCCTTTAGAAGTACCTTTAAGTTGCATTGGTTATGGGGGCAGTACTTTTGATATGTGATTATGGGATTGTCAACATTATTCATGACAATATCTTCGAGATGCATTTCAGAGGCAGTGCCTTGATGAGAGAAGCAGGTCATGTCTTCACTCTCACGCCATTCTGGGTGTTGGTGAAGGTGCAGTTCTTGACACTAATGCCAACCACAGGTTCTTCATTGGGGTACTTTCCTAAACTTCCCACGCAGATGCCATGGCCAAGTCCGTAGGTTACTCTTTGGATATTAACTTGCTCACTGCCATCACCAATTGAGACACAATCATCTCCGGTTTCTATGGTTGAATCGGTGATATGGATCCCTGAGGAATGTCCAATGTGAATTCCATCTGTGTTAAGGCTATCTTCTGGTGCACTAATTGCAACATTGTAGAAAGTCCAATTCCTGCACCCCAAAAGATTAATATGAAACTGTTTGTTGTCTCTTGAAGTTATATCCTTGACCATGTTATTGGTAATGAAGTTGAACCTCAGATTCTGCTATAGATATTTCAAGTTAAAAAAAGAGACACCAAAGCTTATACTGTTAGTGTCCTCATTATGCACACAAACTGAAAGAATTACATAAGATATATATATATATATATACATGAACTTACGATGGGAAGTTGGTTGCAATATGCAGAACTCGGGCATTTTCTGCCCCATACGATTTTTCCTTGGCCATCAAAAACTCCACCACCAGACAATATGAACTGGATGATTTGTTGGAAAGAAATCCAACCAGCTTCAGCCTTGAACCTGCTGGTATCCACCGAGGCCTTCACAGTGCCTTCGACAATGAAATTGATAGGAGTCTTGCAAGGGCCTCCAATGGTTATTTACCCCAGGGCATATCTCCCATTTGGAATCATAACTGTACTTGCCACAGGCAATGCACAAGCATCTCCCCAAGCTTTAAGTAAGGCCTAAGAAAACATTCCATAGCGAACCCATTAAGCAAAAAATCAAGTTTCACGTCTTACAAATATTATAATTGCATTACCCTAACCTGGGTAATATCAGTGTTTCCATCAACCTTGTCACCATATTTGGTAACATCAAAAATGGTATCACCAGACGCTTCTGCAGCAGATGCTAGCAATTGTAGAAGAGACGTTGCTGTGATATTCAATTTTATTGTGTAATTGGAGAAGCTCAAGACCAATAAAACCTTCAGCCAATTGTTAGCTAATCATGTTTTATAGTTTCAATTAGGTTGTGATGTTTTAACTTCCCTCCTATTATTAGCCTTCACCTTCTTAAACTTTACGTGGCAAACTCTTATTACTCTAAATCATTTATTCAGTTTTTCTTTTTCCTTTTTAACCAAACACAACCTCTCAATGCATGACTACGTAAAAAGATATAAGTGCAAAGAAGATTTCCTAATTATAGAGAAAATTATCTTATCAGCAGCTTACAAGTAATTGTGAAGGTTGAGAAGCATGCTCCATTAGACTTGTGGTGGGTACTCTATAATGGTGCTTTTGTAGCTTCGTGATGTTCTGGTACAAATAAAAACAAATATATAAATTATAAACAAATCATAGAATTCCTTAAAAAATTGGTTGTAAAGAATAAATGATAACTAACATATAAAAGATAGAATGATAAACTCAAGCTGACTCCAATACCATACATCCACAATCTACAACTTTCAATATGAATCTCCAAAACATAACCGAAGCTTATATCCTCATTGCTATAGCTTTTCACATGGGCTTGGTAATGATTACATCTAGAAAGATATATTTATTAATTTATTAATTTATTTTTTTCTGAATATGTTGAAACAATTGTAAAATAACTTTATCAATTTAGCATATAAGTTCCTATTAATGATTGTAAGCATGATTTGACACACAATTACTAATTCATTTTTTTTTTTAAATAAGGATAGAAAATATGAATAGAGGTAACACAATTACTTTATGGAAGAGTTGCAAAATGATATATAGTACCAAATTGTTAGATTATTAAGTTAGGTAACTGCTAACATGTTAAAGCCCATTTTAAACAGACTTCACCTTTGGGATAAGGTTCATATACTTCATTTGATGTTGTAAAAAGTATAAATATATAGAACCTATAGATATGTGAATACTCTTAGACCTTATGCTAAAAAATTCAATAGATTATGACATGCATATATATGCTAGCAAATATATTGGGCTATGAATGCTTTCAATATGCTCATAAATTATGAAAAAAAATGGAGGAAAATGGAAATGAAAAAGATATTTATTTTCATCTTTGCAAATATGAATAATCAAATGCTTTTTAAGCAAGGTGAAATCTACAAGAAAATATTAAAATCAAATTCAGTAATTTCCCAAACTCGAGAATGAAAAAGCTTTAAAGTAACAGTGGAAAAGGTTCACATTATATGCACAAACATTTATAAACATAGATAAGAGGGAAGGAAAGCAGTGTAAAACTAAAATGAAGTTATCAAAAGCAAGAAGAGGGGTTGGGGCATGAACCTGAAGTACATTATAGATGGCATAATCAAAGAGCCCATTAGTTCTTCATGAATTAGAAGTCCATTTCTACTTCATATTAGGAACATGAGAATGCTTAGGGGCACATCCTTCTAGCAATGATTTAGATTCAAGTTAGACAATGATTTGGAACTCATTAATAAATTTAAAGACCCCCTGGAAGAGACAACAACTCAAGCTTTTAAGTCCTTATGATTTACATGCCAACCTCATCCTTACTATGTAGCAAATGAAGCTTTCTACAATATTTATTAAGGTCTCAAGAGTGATAAAATGTAGAATTTGTTGATATAGAGACCTAGTTTAAAAAACCCTCAATTCAACTTCTCAAGGAAGTTAGTGCCGAAGCCCCACAATCATCCCTTTTCGTATTGATTTGAGAACATTATATTTGCAATAAAATTGCTAGTCTAACAACATTTTGAAACATGAAGAATGCCAACACAAAATAACTTGAACAATATAGTTATTAGGCTACCTACTGATTAACACAATGACAAGCATGATTTCTAAAAAAAAAAAAAAAATTAGCTAAATTATGATATATATAAAAATAATAAGTTTGTTGTTAGTGATGTTTTAAAAAATAATGAAAAGCACAGTTGATACACACAAAGCAAATACAAGGGAAATGGTATAGAAATTTTTTGCTCTACAAGTTGCATCTTTCTCAATCCAGTTACTATCTTATTACATAAAAAAATTAAGAAATATAATGACATCTTGTATGATGCTCTCAACAAATAGATAGCAGGGAGATTACTTAAAATATAAGGCAAAAGTCTTTTTTGCTTTAACCATCTAATCGATATGAATTTCTAGGTCATGAGAAAATTTTAGGTCAATCTAAAACTTTTTGTAATGATAGAGGAATGGAAGAATGTAGGCACTC
This sequence comes from Vitis riparia, assembly GCF_004353265.1. NCBI lineage: Eukaryota > Viridiplantae > Streptophyta > Magnoliopsida > Vitales > Vitaceae > Vitis > Vitis riparia. The sequence goes on along the minus strand of NC_048449.1, from coordinate 22,368,209 downwards.
ATTTTAAGATGGACTAGAGAATAATCACTAACTTCTAAAGTGAGGTGAAATTTGCAAAAAAAAAAAAAAAAAAAAAAAAAAAAAAAAAAAAAAATATTTATTAATTCAACTTTTGAATGTAAAATTTAAATCAATTTGATTAGTTTGGCCTTCAATTATCAAATGATTTGAAGAGAAAAATTTTCAAACTTGCTTGTTTAAGCATTTTATCAAATGCATAAGGTGTAAATATAAATAAATGAATAACAAATCAGTTTTGCTTTATATGCTAAATGCAATTACAATAAACTTTTGCTCAATGACATGGATGCTATTATTTTAGGAACAATGTGCTTAATGGTCGTCAAGAATTTTTGGCCCTTATTTGTAAATAGAATACTAATGTCCTATTTTCATTTAATCTAGTTCTTTATTCTATTCTCTACAAGAATTTTTAGCCCTTGTTAATAGATGACTGGGATATTGCATGGATGTAGAAAAAAAAAATTAGTTGGCACCTATCTTGTGGAAACCAAAAATTTATGAACCTTAAGATCACCAGACACACTAGTTATCCTAGGGAATTCCCTTTTAATCATCTTGACAAATAAGGTGCACTAGTAATAGTATAAAAACAGTGATAGGAAAAACACAAAAATCTAAAATTTGACATTTTCTTTGATATATTCTGATATATTGAGAATGTTGCATTAGTTTCTTTTCCTTGTCATGGTGTGAGTGGTTCCAGGTGTTGCCTAGGAGGTGGAAGCAAATCAATGAGAAAGGATTTCAAGTGCTTAAATATTTCCTTGGGCTTCTCTATAATAAAAGTATGCTTTGTGTTATTGATGATCACAAGTTGGGCCTCCTCACCCAAAATGCCTGCACGTAGTAACAATCTCAATAGTGAGAAAGACATAAGTTGGTGTTTATATTGTTGTAGGCATGTAGGAAGGTGATATAAGTTTACCTTTTCAATTTGTAAGCTAGTTCTACTAGGAATACCGTATCTTGGTCTCCCCAAATTATTAAGGTAGGCTGCATAACAAGAAAAGGTGAATTGTAACATAACAAAGATGACATAAGTAGAATTAATGGATTGTAAACTGGATGAATCCAAATTCAACCTGTGGGATCTTGGGGACTTTGAAAGTTTTTGGTCTTTAGAAATATATCTTGGATCAAATCTTTCTTCTCATTTACAAACTCTATGCACATTACTTGTCAGTCTTATGTCTGTATTAGAAAACGAATATATCCAATAATAATAATAATAATAATAATAAACTTGAATTTTAATCACTCAACTGTGATCAAATTTTGTGAACAGTTAAAAATGACATTTTGAATTATTCTAAAAAGGAAAAAAAAACCACCAAAGAAAATGTGATATCTAAACAACTTACTTCAATGAAATTATTGAGCAAGTAAGAAAATCCAATGTCAAAAGAAAATGAACATAAATAATATCAAATGGATATTGAATAAAAATGAAGTCATCAAAAAATGAGAAGAAGGGAAGATTTTGTACCTGAAATGGTTCTCTTTATTGACGAAACCTTCACCAAGTATGGCCCTCTGTATTCTTGGGCAAGTATTCACATGTTTCCCTTTGGTATCTTGCAAGTAGGTGCATATAATGAAAGATTTTCCATCTGGAACACATCTCTTCCAAAGTGATGTCAATTCAGTGCAGTCACCAATAGGAAGGTCTATAAGTGAGTTGAAGTTGCCTTTTCCAATGTAGTAATGTTGCAAAACAAGAGCAGTGTTCAATTTGAGTTTGGATCATATCATCCGTGCATCCAATAAACAGAGACTTCAATGAAAAAGTAAAGACAAAACATTAATTGAGATAGCACCTCGGCTCAATAAGAGATGTGAAGTTGTCTATTTAATTTGATGAAGTTGTTAAATTAAAACATTTAGGTTATGTTTGGTTCCTAAAAAGTACTAATAAAAAAATGCTAAGGAAAATTATTTTCTCATGTTTGGTTGTCCTATGAAAAATATCAAAGAAAATCAAATATAATTAAAATTAATTAGAAATTTATACATTTTCAAATTATTTAATCTTTATATCAAAGAGCTAAAATAAGTGAAATGAATTTGAAGTAAAATATAAATATTTGGAGTGGTAACATGATAAACCCAACCCCATACTCATTATCTAACAAAAGCTGCTAAACTACAACATAGATGAAGTACTGAATTCATTAACACCATTCTCTATTTTGCATTTATTTGGCAATTATTTCTCTAATAAAACAACATTTAAGATTGAGAGTTATCATGCTAGACCTCAGTATTTTCTCAAACTCTTAGAATGTACAACTCCAAGTAAAATGATTAGTTTAGTGCACAGCATCAGAAATTGTCGAGAAGCTGGAAAAAAATTTCAAAGTTATTGATGTGAGCATTTAAACAAACATAAGAGGTCCATGAAAAATCCTCACTTTCCTCTTTTGCTTTAACTTGGCAACAAGTACATTTGCAGTAAAATAATTAATACATATGACAAGTAAACAACATTATAGAAAATAGAGTATAATGCTCTTAACACATTGATAGTAAAATAATAATACAACGTTCAAAATAGGAAACATGTTAGAATGGCAAGCAATACACCTGACTTGAAAGAAAACATAAATTTTGAATGCTACTAAATTCTTTGGCCATGTTGTAGATATGAATTTCTTAGACACGAGAAATGATTGTGCCAAGGGATAATCACAAGATTCTTGAGTAAGGCAAAATCTATTATAAAATAGTAGTTCAGTCAACCCTAACATTTTCCCAAACTCTTACAATGCAAGACTTAAAGTAATATGATTAGTTTGGTCTTTAATTACTAATTAATTGAGGATGCAAACTTTTCAAATTAATCATCTAAGTCCTTTTTGATCTATATGCTAATACATACAAAAGTTACCATATAGAATGTAAACAAAGCATATTGATAAAAACAAAACCATAAAAAATGAGAAGAAAGATTAGGATTTCAAACCTGAACTAACTCTATATTAGTCCAATCTTCACCAAATATCAATATCTAGGACTGAAGATTATTGGGTCAATCTTCACCTATTTCCCTTTTAAGTCTTTCTAATATACATGGATGATAAAAGATCACAAGTGTCTGCAGGGATATGAAGGAACCAATCTCTTGTGACAATGATGTGAATCCGAGGTAGCTATCAATTTTAGTGTGTGTAAGTGAAGTAGGGATGCTTATCAAATCTGCTATCATTGCCAAAATGGAGAAGTCTTGAATTATGGGTGTCAACTGAGGTTTGGATGAACCATCTAGTTTGAAAGTGATGTCAATTCAAGATGGCCATGAATTTGAAGCTCTGTAACTGGTGCAAGGTTACCTATCAAGTCTGTTGAATGTTTACAAACCATAATAGTCTCCAATTGTGAGTGGTTATAGGGTGCTAAGGATGCACGTCTTCCAGCAGTGATGCTAGTTCGGGATAAATATAAATTTAAAGGTTTTTGTTAGGTTGCCTATCAACTCCGATAATGTTGCCAAACCAGAATTGTCCCAAATTATAGTTGTCTGTAGAATGCTGAGGGAACTCATCTTGGGGTAGTGATGCTAGTTAACAACAAAGATGAATTTTATGTTGTGTAAGTAACTCGAGGCAACATATCCAGTGTACTAATGTTGCCAAACCTAAACAACACATAATTGAAAGAGTTTGAAGCATAATAACATGTTGAAGCAGCTTAACTGGGAAAGAAATTATGTTATTTATGTCAATTCAAGACAACAATTTGAAGGCCCAATGTGATATCAGAATACTACCGCAAAGTTCCTTACTTTCCAATTACTTTTGAGAAGTTGTTGAAACCACGTCATTATTCAATTTTGCTTTGACCTGAAAACAATTATATCTTCAATAAAATAATTACTTTAATAAAGCTCTTGAACATATAGAATGCAAGCAGGAAGTAACAAGAGGATACATTGACTATAACCATTAAAGTAAAAGCACTAGAAACTTATGTAGTCTTCAAGAGGAGTAAGGGGGTTAGAATTGCAAACATCATACCTGAATTTAATAGAAACCAAAAGTTCTAAGCATAATCAGATGACTTAGCCATCTTGAAAATGTGAATAAATGCAAGCTTTTTAAGAAAGGTGATATCTACAAGAAAATATTACAATCAAATCCAGTTGTTTCCCAAACTCGAGAATGAAAAAACTTAAAAAGTTACGGTGGAAGTTCGCATTAGCTGCATAAACATATACAAACACAGAGCAAAGGGAAGGAAAGCAATGTAAAACTTTTCCTTTCATGTGTGCTAATGGATGAGAATTAGGTAAACAAAATACAACATCCTTATAACATTGACCACAAAGTAATATAAAAAAAATGAAGTTATTGAAAGCAAGAAGAGGGTTTGGATCATGAACTTGAAGTACATTATAGATGTCATTATCAAAGATCCCTTCAATTCTTCATGAATTAGCAACAAATATCTAGTCAATATTAGGAACATGGGAATGTTGAAGGCACATACTTCTAGCAGTGATTTATATTCAAGGTGGACAATGACTTGAAGCTTATTAAGAGATCTGAAGCTGCCATGGAAGAGACAACTCAAGCTTTTAAGTCCTTAGGATTATCCTTACTATGTAGTAAATGAAGCTTTTTGCGATATTTATTGTAAGGTCCCCATAGTGATGAAATGTAGAATCTGTTGATATAGAGACCTAGTTTATAGAAACCCTCAATTCAACTATTCAAGGAAGGTTGTGCCCAAGCCCCACAATCGTCCCTTTTTGCATTGATTTGAGAACATTATATCTGTAGTAAAATTGCTAGTCTGACAATATTTTAAAACATGAAGAATGCCAATACAAAATAACTTGAACAAAATAGTTCTTATGCTACCTACTGATTAACACAATAACAAGCATGATTTCTAGGGAAAAAAATAGCTAAATTATGATACATAACAATAGAGAGCACTGACATAATAGGTTTGTTTTAGTGATATTTTAAAAAAATAATTAACAGAACAGTTGATACACACAAAGCAAATACAAGGAAAGTAGTTAAGAAATTTTCTGCTCTACAAGTTGCATCTTTCTTAATCCAGTTACCGTCTTATCATATAAAAAAATTAAGAAATATAATCACAACTTGTATGATGCTATCAATAAACAAATAGCAAGCAAGGATTACTTAAAATTCAAGGTAGAAGTGTTTTTTGCTTTAGCCATCTAGTAGATATGAATTTCTAGGTCATGAGAAAATTTTAGGTCAATTTAAAACTTTTTATTGTGATTTTAATTTGAGGAATGGAAAAATACAGGAACTCGTTTTAAGATGGACCAAAGAATAATCACAAACTTCTAAAGTGCGGTTAAATTTTCCAAAAAAAAAAAATTAATTCAACTTTTGAATGTAAAATTTAAATTGATTTGAAGACAAAAAAAATTCAAACTTACTTGTTTAAGCATTTTATCAAATGGATAAGGTGTGAACATAAAAAAAAAAAAAAAAAAATAGTTTTGTTTTATATGCTAATGTAATTGCAATAAACTTTTGCTCGACGACATGGATGTTATTATTTTAGGAACAGTGTGCTTAATGACCCTCAAGAATTTTTTGCCCTTACTTGTAAATAGACTAATAATGTCTTGTTTCATTTAATCTAGCTCTTTATTCCATTCTCTACAAGAAATTTTAGCCCTTATTAATAAATGAATGGAATATTGCATGGGTGTAGAAAAAAATAAAAATGGTTTGACGCCTATCTTGTTGAAACCAAAAATTTATGAACCTCAAGATCATCTGAGACATTAGTTATCCTAGGGAATTCCCTTTTAATCACCTTGACAAATAAGGTGCACTAGTAATGGTATAGAAACAGTGACAAGAAAAACACAAAAATCTAAAATTCTACCTTAGAAACAAGGTCCTCATATGTGGCCAACCTTTCTTTGATATCTTCTGATATATTGAGAATGTTGCATTAGTTTCTTTTCACCTTGTCATGGTGTAAGTGGTTTTGACGGTTTCTTATGAGGTGGAAGCAAATTAATGAGAAAGGATTTCAAGAGTGAGCTTAAATGAGGAAAACACCTAAGAGATGGGTGAATTGGGTTTTTCAAAAACTTTTTCAACACAACAAATTCAAGCATAATATAATAAAAAATAAAGAGATAGAGTTAGAGAATTTAAACTCGGATTTTATAGTGGTTCAACATTTCCTTGCCTACGTCCACTCTCCTCAATCTCCTAACCGAGTGAGGGTTCCACTAACTTGAAGCTTCAACAAAGCTTCCAATCTTCTTTACACTTGGATTCTGGCTCCAATGGGCTCTTACATAATCTCTTCAAGATTCAAACCTCTTGAAGGCTTTAACACTCAATTTTTACAAGAATGAATCCCTCAATCTAGCTCAAGATAGTTCAAATACAAATCAAAGTTAGGATGATTCACAAGGGTGCACTAAAAGATATGCAAGTGAGGATTTAATGCACTAAGAAATAAATGAGAGCTTTTAAGGCAAGAACAAGTGGGTAGACAATTGATTGCAAGTTTTCTCTATGTCATAAATGAAGTGGAGCTCTCAATTTATTGGTTTCTAAGCTCGGGAGCCAAAAAGAGCAAAAAATAACCTCAACCGGTCGAGCTGGGGGTCGACTGGTTCACTAGCCGTTGAAGCATTTAATGCTTTGGCAGGTTACCGTTGCCTCGACCAAACCTCGACCAGAGGTAAGGAGAGTACCTCGACTGGGAAGAGAAGGCTACTAGATGAGAGAAAGTGTTTTTGACACTCCTCGACCAGATCTTGATTGGACAAGAGCAACCGATTGACCGGTTCCCTGGTTGGTTGAGCCGGTTGGCATGTGCCTTGATCAGTTTAGCCTTTTGGCCCTGAAAACCTATATTTTTCAATTCTTTTCCTTTCTAACACTTAGGTAAGGTCTTTAGGTAAATTAATATGCCAATTTTGAAACGTTTTGCCTAAGGTACATTTGATAAAACTCGGGTTTTAATGAAATCGTAATTTTAAGGGATAAACTGAGTTTTCAAAGATTCATGAAAAGATATGTAAAACCTAAGTGCACCCATGCATTCATCTTACATTTGTTTCCTATGATCAAAAGTCTTCCAAAAGTCTCGATCTTGTATCCATTTGATCATTTGATGAATTTCCAAATTTATACCTAAGATTCTTTACCATTCAAACTAATTAGTCACTTAACCATGGTTTGTTATCATCAAAACCTAATTAGGAGAACCCTTGGGCTAACAAAGTGCTTAAATGTTTCTTTAGGCTTCTCTGTATAAAAGCATGCCTTGTGTTATTGATGATCACAAGTCGGGCCTCCTCGCCCAAAATGCCTGCATGCAACAACAATCTCAATAGTGAGGAACACATGAGCTAGTGTTTATAATGTTGTGGGCATGTAGATAGGTGATATGAGTTTACCTTTCAATTTTTGAGCCAGTTCTACTAGGAAGACATTATCTTGTGGTCTTCCCAAATTATTAAGATAGGTTGCATAACAAGTAAAGGCAATTTGTAACATAACAAAAATGACATAAGGATAATTAGTGGATTGTAAACTAAGTGAATCAAAATTCAACCTGTTAGATCTTGGGTAGCTCTAAAAGTTTCTGGTCTTTAGGAATAGCTTAGATCAAATTTTTATTCTCTTCTACAAATTCTATCTACAAATCCTATGACATTAGCTGCTAGTATTTTGTCTGTATTAGAAAACAAATATATCAAATAACCAATAATAATAATAATAATAATAATAATAATAATAATAATAATAATAATAATAATAAACTTGAATTTTAATCACTCAACTGTGATCAAATTTTGTGAATCGTTAAAAAAGAAATTTTGAATTATTCTAAAAAAAACACCAAAGAAAATGTGATATCCAAAGAACTTGAATGAAATTATTGAGAAAACAAAAAAATGTGATATCTAAAGAAAATGAACATAAATAATTTCATATAGATATTGAATAAAAATGAAGCCATAAGAAAATGAGAAGAAATGAGAATTTCATACTTGAAATGGTTCTCCTTATTGATAGAACCTTCACTAAGTAGGGCCTTTGTATTCCTGGGCAAGTATTCACCTGTTTCCCTTTGGTATATTGCGAGTAGGTGCATATAATGAAAGATTTTCTATGTGGAACACATCTCTTCCAAAGTGGTGTCGATTTAGTGCAATCACCAATAAGAAGGTCTATAAGTGAGTTGAAGTTGCCTTTCGAGTGCAGTAATGTTGCAAAACAAGAGTAGTGTTCAATTTGAGTTTGGATCATATCATCTGTGCATCCAATAAATAGAGACTTCAATGAAGAAGTAGAGACAAAGCATTAATTGAAATAGCACCTTCGCTCACTAAGAAATGTGAGGTTGTTTATCTAATTTGATGAAACTACTAAACTAAAACATTTAGGTTATGTTTGGTTCTCTAAAAGTACTAAGAAAAAAAAATGTTAAGGAAAATGATTTTCTCATATTTGGTTGTCTTTTGGAAAATACTAAAGAAAATCAAATATAATTAAAATTAATTAGAAATTTATATTGAAGAGTTAAAAAGAGTGAAGTGAGTTTGAAGTAGCATACACAAATAATTCATTGACTTTCACTTTTTTTTCCTTCCACTTTTCCTCTCTATTTTATTTTCCTCACATTTTCCCTCAAATTTTCTAAGAACCAAACAAAGCTTAAATGATTTTTTTTTAAGAATATTTGGAATAGTAACATGATAAAGCCAACCCCACACTCATTATCAACAGAAGCTGCTAAACTACAAGTCTACAACATAGATGAAGTACTGAATTCATTAACACCATTCTCTATTTTGCATTTACTGGACAATTATTGCTCTAATAAAACATTTAGACTACATCAATGGCTAAATTAAAAAGAGAGCAAAATTTCTTTTGTATCTGGCATCTAGTAAATATGAATGTTTGGACCATGTGAAATTTTCAAGCCAATCCAAAGTCGTTTCCTTTTGGGATCCTTTGGCCATTAGGTCAATGGTAAGCTTCTTAAGAAAGGAAGACTCTATGACCAATACTATTTATATTAGAGCTCAATATTTCCTCAAACTCTTAGAATGCAAAACACTCAAGCAAAATGATTTGAAGATGTAAAAATTTTCAAACTTATTGGAGTAAGCATTTAATAAAACAAATAAGGTGCAAATAAAAAGAACTACCAAAACAAATGAAAACAGAGGATTTTTGAATGTAAGATAATAAAAATGAAGTCATAGAAAATAAGAAGAAAAGTTAGGGATTTCGAACCTGAAAGGCATTCTGTATCAGTTCAATCTTTATGGATGCTATTATTTTAGGAACAATGTGCTTGATGACCCTCAACAATTTTTGGCCCTTACTTGTAAATAAAATAATAATGTCCTATTTTCATGTAATTTAGTTCTTTATTCTATTCTCTACAAGAAATTTTAGCCCTTGTTAATAGATGACTGGAATATTGCATGGGTGTAAAAAAAAATAAAAATAGTTGGCACCTATCTTGTGGAAACCAAAAATTTATGAACCTCAAGATCACTTGAAACACTAGTTATCCTAGGGAATTCCCTTTAATCATCTTGACAAATACAGTGCACTGGTAATAGTATAGGAATAGTGATAGGAAAAACACAAAAATCTAAAATTCTACCTTAGAAACAGGGTCCTCATATGTGGCCAACCTTCCTTTGATATCTTCTTATATATTGAGAATGCTGCATTAGTTTCTTTTCACCTTGTCATGGTGTAAGTGGTTTCGAGGGTTGCTTATGAGGTGGAAGCAAATTAATGAGAAAGGATTTCAAGTGTGAGAAAATAAAGGCTATGCTTTAATGAGAAAAACACCTAAGAGGAGGGTGAATTGGGTTTTTCAAAAACTTTTTCAACACAACAAATTCAAGTACAATATAATAAAAAAATAAAGAGATAGAGTTAGAGAATTTAAACTTGGATTTTATAGTGGTTCGGCATTTCCTTGCCTACGTCCACTCTCCTCAATCTCCTAACCGAGTGAGGGTTTCACTAACTTGAAGCTTCAACCAAGCTTTCAATCTCCTTTACACTTGGATTCTGGCTCCAATGGGCTCTTACATAATTTCTTCAAGATTCAAACCTCTTGAAGGCTTTAACACTCAATTTTAACAAGAATGAATTCCTCAACCTATTAGAAATAACTTAGATCAAATCTTTATTCTCTTCTACAATTCTATGCACATTAGCTGCCAGTCTTTTATCTGTATAAGAAAACAAATATATCAAATAACCAATAATAATAATAATAATAATAATAATAATAATAATAATAATAATAATAATAATAATAAACTTGAATTTTAATCACTCAACTATGATCAAATTTTGTGAATCGTTAAAAAAGACATTTTGAATTATTCTAAAAAAAACACCAAAGAAAATGTGATATCCAAAAGAACTTGAATGAAATTATTGAGAAAGCAAAAAAATGTAATATCTAAAGAAAATGAACATAAATAATTTCATATAGATATTGAATAAAAATGAAGCCATAAGAAAATGAGAAGAAATGAGAATTCCATACTTGAAATGGTTCTCCTTATTGACGGAACCTTCACCAAGTATGACCTTTGTATTTTTGGGCAAGTATTCACCTGTTTCCCTTTGGTATCTCGCGAGTAGGTGCATATAATGAAAGATTTTCTGTGTGGAACACATCTCTTCCAAAGTGATGTCGATTCAGTGCAATCACCAATAGGAAGGTCTATAAGTGAGTTGAAGTTGCCTTTCAAGTGTAGTAATGTTGCAAAACAAGAATAGTGTTCAATTTGAGTTTGGATCATATCATTTGTGCATCCAATAGATAGAGACTTCAATGAAGGGTAGAGACAAAGCATTAATTGACATAGCACCTCAGCTCACTAAGAGATGTGAAGTTGTCTATCTCATTTGATGAAACTACTAAACTAAAACATTTAGGTTATGTTTGGTTTCCTAAAAGTACTAAGAAAAAAAATGTTAAGGAAAATGATTTTCTCATATTTGGTTGTCTTTTGGAAAATACCAAAGAAAATCAAATATAATTAAAATTAATTAGAAATTTACACATTTTTCAAATGATTTAATCTTTATATTGAAGAGTTAAAAAAAGTGAAGTGAGTTTGAAGTAGCATACAAAAATAATTCATTAACTTTCACTTTTTTTTCCTTCCACTTTTCTTCTCTATTTTGTTTTCCTCACGTTTTCCCTTAAATTTTCTAAGAACCAAAAAGAGCTTAAATGATTTTTTTTAAGAATATTTGGAACAGTGACATGATAAAGCCAACCTCACATTCATTATCAACAGAAGCTGCTAAACTACAAGTCTACAACATAGATGAAGTACTGAATTCATTAACACCATTCTCTACTTTGCATTTACTGGACAATTATTGCTCTAATAAAACATTTAGACTACATCAATGGCTAAATTGAAAAGAGAGCAAAATTTCTTTTGTATCAGGCATCTAGTAAATACGAATGTTTGGACCATGTGAAATCTTCAAGCCAACCCAAAGTTGTTTCCTTTTGGGATCCTTTGGCCATTAGGTTAATGGTAAGCTTCTTAAGAAAGGAAGACTCTATGACCAATACTATTTATATTAGAGCTCAATATTTCCTCAAACTCTTAGAATGCAAAACACTCAAGCAAAATGATTTGAAGATGTAAAAATTTTCAAACTTACTGGAGTAAGCATTTAATAAAACAAATAAGGTGCAAATGAAAAGAACTACCAAAACAAATGAAAACCGAGGATTTTTGAATGTAAGATAATAAAAATGAAGTAATAGAAAATAAGAAGAAAAGTTAGGGATTTCGAACCTGAAAGGCATTTTGTATTAGTTCAATCTTCATGGATGTATGATATCAATTTGTGGGATATGAGCAATCTTTGCTTAGTCTTCACTTTTCCTTTCAGCAGCTTTCCTCTAAGTGTGAACATATGCAAATTGTTTAGTGTCTGCAGGCTTTTGAGGGAACATATCTTCTGGCAGGGATGTCAATTCAGGGTAGCCATGAATTCCAAGTTCTGTAAGAGAGGTGAGGGCATCTATCAAGTGCAGTAATATTCCAAACACAAAACAACATTTAAGATTGAGAGTTGTCATATCAGAGAGTTTTTTCTCAAACTCTTAGAATGTAGAACTCCAAGTAAAATGATTAGTTTAGTGCACAACATTACAATTTTTCAAAAATCTGGAAAATATTTTCAAAGTTATTGATGTGAGCATTTAAACAAACATATGAGGTGCCAATATAAAAAACTTTTGCTCAACAACATGGATGTTATTATTTTAGGAACAATGTGCTTGATGGCCCTCAACAATTTTTGGCCCTTACTTGTAAATAGAATAATAATGTCCTATTTTCATGTAATTTAGTTCTTTATTCTATTCTCTACAAGAAATTTTAGCCCTTATTAATAGATGACTGGAATATTGCATGGGTGTAAAAAAAATAAAAATAGTTGGCACCTATCTTGTGGAAACCAAAAATTTATGAACCTCAAGATCACTTGAGACACTAATTATCCTAGGGAATTCCCTTTTAATCATCTTGACAAATAAGGTGCACTGGTAATAGTATAGGAATAGTGATAGGAAAAACACAAAAATCTAAAATTTGACCTTGGAATAGGGCCTTCATATGTGGCCACCCTTCCTTCGATATATTCTAATATATTGAGAATGTTGCATTAGTACCTTTTAACTTCGTCATGGTGGGAGTGGTTATAGGTGTTGCTTGGGAGGTGGAAGCAAATCAATGAGAAAGGATTTCAAGTGCTTAAATATTTCCTTGGGCTTCTCTATGATAAAAGTATGCTCTATGATCACAAGTTGGGCCTCCTCGCCTGAAATGCCTGCACGCAATAACAATTTCAATAGTGAGAAAGACATGAGCTAGTGTTTGTATTGTTGTAGGCATGTAGGCAGGTGATACAAGTTTACCTTTTCAATTTGTGAGCCAGTTCTACTAGGAATACCTTATCTTGGTCTCCCCAAATTATTAAGGTAGGCTGCATAACAAGTAAAGGCAAATTGTAACATAACAAAGATGATATAAGTAGAATTAATGGATTGTAAACTGGATGAATCCGAATTCAACCTGTGCGATCTTGGGTGGCTTTGAAAGTTTCCAATCTTTAGGAATATCTTGGATCAAATCTTTCTTCTCTTCTACAAACTCTATGCACATTACTTGTTAGTCTTATTTTTGTATTAGCAAACGAACATATCAAATAACTACTAATGATAATAAGAATAAACTTGAATTTTAATCACTCAACTATGATCAAATTTTGTGAATAGTTAAAAATGACATTTTGAAGTTATTCTAAAAAGAAAAAAAACCCCAAAGAAAATGTGATATCCAAAAAACTTACTTAAATGAAATTATTGAGCAAGCAAGAAAATATAATATCTAAAGAAAATGAACTTAAATAATTTCAAATGGATATTGAATAAAAATGAAGTCATCAGAAAATGAGAAGGGAGGATTTCATACTTGAAATGGTTCTCCTTACTGATGAAACCTTCACCAAGTGTGGCCCTCTGTATTCTTGGGTCTGTAAGTGAGGTGAGGTGAGGGTATGTATCAAGTGTAGTAACGTTCCAAACACAAAACAACGTTTAAGATTGAGAGTTATCATATCAGACCTCAGTATTTCCTCAAACTCTTAGAATGTACAACTCCAAGTAAAATGGTTAGTTTAGTGCACATCATCCACACTGGAAAAAAATTTCAAAATTATTAATGGAAACATAGCATTTTGATCCTTAAATAATAAAAATGGGAAGAAAGGTTAGGGATTTCGGACCTACCATCATTAGCATATAGGAATCACTGTTGAAACGAACATGTGGGATATGAGCAATCTTGGCCCGGTCTGTACCTGTTTCCTTGTTGTATCTTTCCTCTAGGTGTGGATAATCACAGAAATAAAATGTCTGCAGTTTTTGAAGGGAATAGATCTCTTCTGGCAGTGATGTCAATTCAGAGCAGTCATAAATAATAAGTTCCGTAAGCGAGGAAAGGCTGCCCATCCAGTGCAGTAATGTTGCCAAACCAGAGCACTCAACAATGTAGAGAGTTTCGAGAGTGGAAACATATTGAAGCGGCTCCTCTGGGAGAGATATCATACCATCAATCTCGCATATACTCAGAGACTTCAATGAAGAAGAAGCAGAGACAAACATGAACTGCCTCAGTACCTTTGCTCTGACTCCACGCAGGCTTAGTTCCTCAAGACGAGGTAATGATGCCGCATTGAAGGATACCACTTCTTTCATATCATGAAGACTCAAAGACTTGAGAGAAGGGAGTTGAGAAAAGGGTGGCAGAATTTTGCATCTTGAACATCCCGAAATTTCAATTTCAATTAGGTAGGGAAACAGGGAACCCAACCCATCATTCATCATCCAACTTGGAAACTCCGTACCTCCATAACCTTCTATAAAGATATCCTTTAGGTGTGGGTGTGGTTGAAGGTCTTCCATCACTGACTTATCACCCTCATCCCCCCCATCTTGGCCCCACCGATTCCATTCCAATCTCAAGGACTGAAGATATTGTTTTTCTTTCAAAATTTCCCCCTTGGATACCAGTTCAACATCCCTCACGTTTTGAAAATTTCTTATCCATAACCCTCCTCTTAGTTGGTTAAGGCCTTTCAATTCACTCAAGCTACCAATTTTGTGATTCCTTAACCCTATGTCATTCCCAACCACAAACAATGGTAGACTTTGAAGTAAAGTCAACTTGCCGATTCCATGTGGCATATGAGTCAAGTCATGACATCTACTATTCTCCAAGTGTCGAAGATTGATCAATTCTCCTATATTGTCTGGAATTCTTTTTAATCTTCGACAGCTTGCGAGTTTTAGTGTTTGCAAATTCTTTAACCTTGTAATAGCATTTGGAAGTACCTTAAAATCATTGTAGGAAAGATCAAGATACCTTAAATGACTCAATTTGCCTAAACACTCTGGCACCTTCTTTACCTCCATACCATTTAAACTCAATGCACGTAAACACATGAAACTCGGAAAAAATGAATTTACAATTGTACTATCTTCATAAGAATCTTCACAAAAGTTCAGAAAGGTCCTTACGGGTTTTCCCTTTAAAGCCTTTATCATAGGATTTACCTCTTCAAACAATGATACATGACGAGCTTCTTCTGGAATGTTATTTACATCACTTCTTAAAACAAGGATCTCAGATCCTGCAATTGATTGTGCAAGATCATGTATAAGGTCATGCATTTTATACATTTTGGTTCCCGCCTTCTCCAACAATGACCTTGACAATAATTCCTCAAAATATTGATCCCCTATATCCTCTAATTGCCCATTATTATCATTTGAAGATTGAATATAACCTTGTGCTATCCATAGTTGTACCACCAACTTTTTCTCAACCTCATAGTCTTTTGGAAATAAAGCACAATATGTAAAACATTGTCTCAAATGAGTTGGCAAATTATCATAACTTAATTTCAGCACCCCTAGAACATTCTCATTTTCATCTCCGAGTGACAGCAAATTTTCATTGTTTCTAATAGACAACCACTGCCCCGGTTCTCTTTTAAACTGCAATATCATTGCTAAAGACTTAATAATGAGAGGAACTCCCTTACACATTTTTGCAATTTCTTTTCCAATTTGGGTGATGTTTGTATGCACATCCTTCTCTCCATCTTTAAATGCGATTTTTGAAAACAACCTCCAAGAATCGTTTTCATCAAGACCTTTCAAATTAATTGGAAAATTATCTCCCATGAGTGATGCAACTCTAGGTTTTCTGGTGGTTACTACAATTTTACTACCAATAGCCCCAACCATTAATAAAGTTCTCACGTCATCCCATTGTTGAGGATTTTGATTCCAAACATCATCGAGGACTAGCAAGTACCTCTTTTGACTTATTTTTTCATGAAGCTTAGTTTTCATAGTCTCCAGACTTTCAGCATCCCCAACATTCAGAGATTTTAAAATTTTTTTGATCCACATATTAACATCAAAACCATCACCAGAATCATCGGAAATGCAAGCCCATATCTTAAACTCAAAATGATTGACCACTCTTTCATCATTGTATACCAATTTAGCAAGGGTGGTCTTACCCAACCCCCCAATGCCTACAATGGCAACAACCGAAAGCTTTTCTTCACCCTTGGACGACAACAACTTCCCTATTATCTCCTCTTTGTTTTCTTCTCTTCCTAGAATTTCAGATGTTAACACGAATGAATGGGTCTCTCTCCAACTACTCTCTACCCGAGTGTGTACTGTGCCCCGTGGAATAAGATTTAACATGCGGATTTCTTTTTCAATAGCATCTATCCTTTCTTTGATATCCTTGAGTCTATGACTCATGTTTAAACGAAAAGCAACTTGATTTTCAGATGAGAAGAAGTCACTGACCTGCCTTGCCAACCCTCCTCGCTTCAGATAATGGGTTGCATAGTCATCCAGCAAGTCATCTGCGTCATAAACAACGCCGTTGAGCTTCCGGACCCAATCTTTGACTGCACGATTGCTCTGCTGCTGCTGCTTCTCCTCAGCATCCAAAAGCACAGCCTTGATGGTGCCCAGTTTCCCATTGAGCTTGGTCATCTCCTTTGGAACACCATACATGGATCCAATTTCTTGAAACGCCTTGGACCCCAACTTGGTCAAAATGTGCTCCACAACACCGAATGGAATTTGGTCAGCCATTTTGGAACAACTCAAAGTAGCAGAAAGCCAAGAAAATACAGCACGTAGAAGATGAGAAGCTGAGGGAATTGTGAGAGAATAGGGACCAAAGTAAGAGATATCTTTATAGGGGTGGATGGGATGGGATGGGATGGGCCAAGTCACATGGGTACTGGCTGATATTATGGATTCGGTGGACAAGTCAACACGGTAGTCAATATAAAATTGATGTACCATTTATGCTCCTGTACTTCATTCATTATATTTTTTTTTCGTAACATTCAGTTACTTTGGAAATTTGGAAAAATGCTAAGGTTAGGTTTGGTTCCTAGGCCAAAAAAAAAAAAAAAAAAGGTTTTTTCACTATAAATTTTTTTTAAAAAAATTAAATATAATTAAAATTAATTGAAAACTTATACATTTTAAAATTATTTAATCTTTATATAATGAAGGAAATTAAATGAAATAAATTTGAAGACAAAAATTTATTTTTATTTTTCTTTAATTTTATTTTTTTCTCTTTATTTTTTTCCTCTCAAATTTTCCAAAAACCGAACTTAACCTAAAAAAAAGGGAACAAATTTATTATTTTTAAATACTATGAAAAAAGACAAGGGAAAACAGCATTAACAAAAATAGAAGGAAAATACTAAGGATGTGTTTGGTTCTTCGTAAATTTAATAGAAAATGTGAAGAAAAAAATGAATAAAAATTAAAGATAGTTTTTAATTTAATAAATTATTTGGTATGTTCTTTAAACTCATTTTATTTATTTTAATTTTTCAAAATAAAAAATAAATAATTTAAAAATACCAAAAATTTTAACTAATTTTAATTATATCCGATATCTTCAATATAAAAACCAGACATTAAAGAATATTATTTTTTATATATATTTTATTGTCATTTTCCAATAATCAAATGTAACAAAAAAGATTTGAGGAAAGTTTGATAATCGAAACTACGTTGCAAAATAATAAGACAATTTAATTTTCTTTTTCTTATTTATTTCATACACATAATTTTTATTTCATAACCCTTATAGTGGTAAAAAAAAGATTTGTAGCACATTAAGGATGAAAAGTTGTGAAATATAAGAGTAATTTTAAAAAAATGAAAAACCAAAAATTAAATTGGTTATGTTATTTTTATTACTTAAATGTTAAGTAAAAAAATATTAATTTTTAGTTTTTTTTTTTTTTGAAATTTAAAAGATGAATTTAATTGTAAGGGTGCATTCGTACTACATACATGGATAATATTTTCATAAAATATGTACGAGAAGCCAAGATAAATAAATAAAATTATTAATTAATTTATAAAATAAAGCACAATCATGTAAAAATCAGAAAAAAAAAAAATTAGAAGATTTTATTATTTAAACGAGGTTAGTGATCTATCCAACATTTTATAGTATTATACAGTATGTAAAGTCTCATTAATGAAGTAACATGTTCACTTTAAACTATTCCAAGTCCCTGTTGAGATATTAGGAATGCTTTCCTTATATCATTCTTTCCTTATATCATTTAGTGTTGAGATATTAGGAATGTTTAGATATTAGGAAAGTTGAGATATTATGAATATTGAGATATTATGAATATTGAGATATTAGGAATATTGAGATATTAGGAAAGTTGAGATATTAGGATATTAGTTATTATTTCCTTATATCATTCTTTCTTTGTATCATTTTTTCCCATTCTTAGAATGGTGATTACCCTCTATATATACTCTGTACATGAACGAATGAAAGTATGAATGAAAAAAACTATTATTTATCAATTTTAAGATGGTATCAGAGCCATGGAATTGAAATCCTGGATATTTTGTCGTTATGGTAGTCCGACAGCGATCAACCATCCTAAGACAAGCCCTAATATTGATAAGTCAACCTTCAAATGCACTCACTGCAATAAGACTGGTCCCACCAGTCTGGATATCCCACAATTTCAAAGCAAGGACTCTTGGTATGACCAGGAAAACAATAAGGAACCGAGGGTTTGAACCATGGACCTTTAGATCATGTTTAGGTTATCAACACTTTGTTATTAATTATAATAATCGTGATCAACGGAAGAAGGATTCCAAGAAAACCTCGACTGCAACTGTTGCCGAAATAAAAACAGAGGCTAATGTTGCTGAGAAAGCCTCTGCATTGGTAGCCGCTACTGATCATGGTGGTAAGTTTTTAAATACTTTTACACCTGTTATTAATAGTGCATGGATAATTGATTCTGGTGCTATAGATCATATGACTTTTGATTCTAGACAGGTTTCACCCCTTAGACCTTCCTCACAAAAAATTGTTTCCACAGCTAATGGTAACACAACCCCAGTCATTGGGGAAGGATCCTTAACTCTTACTGATACTTTGAATTTGGATTCTGTTTTAGTTGTTCCATCTTTAGATTACAATCTTTTGTCAGTTTCTCAAATCACTGCAGCCTTATCTTGTATTGTCATTTTTTTGCCTGAATTTTGTGTGATTAAGGACATCCAAACAAGACAGACGATTGGTTGTGGTATTAAACGGGGAAAACTCTATTACTTGGACTTGCAGTCAAAGGATTCAAATAAGTTGCAACAAGCCTTGATGGCAGATGGATTTGAGGGGGAGAAGAAAAAGTCTGAAATTTGGTTGTGGCATCGACGTCTGGGACATGCTTCCTTTGGTTATTTAAAAAAATTGTTTCCTAGTTTGTTTGCAAAGAGTGATATTTCTGGTTTCCGTTGTGATATTTGTGAATTAGCTAAAAGCCATCGTGCTTCGTTTCCGTTAATTTTGAATAAAAGTCCGTTTCCTTTTATGGTTATACATTCTGATGTTTGGGGCCCATCCAAAGTCCCAGCTTTGAGTGGCTCACGTTGGTTTGTTACTTTTATTGATGATTGTACCAGAATGACATGGTTATGCTTGATGAAGACCAAAGATGAAGTGAACTTGTTGTTTCAAAAATTTCATAAAATGATTGAAACTCAGTACAATGCAAAGGTTCAGGTTCTGTGTAGTGATAATGATGGAGAATATCAAAGTTCTAATCTTCAAAAGTATTTGGAAGGACATGGCATCATTCATCAGACTACTTGTTCCAATACACCCCAGCAAAATGGAGTCGCTGAACGAAAAAATCGACACTTGTTAGAGGTTGTTCGTGCTTCCTTGATAGCAGCAAAAACACCGATATCTTATTGGGGAGAAGCAATCACATCTGCCGCACACTTGATCAATCGGGTACCTTCTAGCTCAATTAACTTTCAAACACCTCTCCAAGCTCTTACTAATGCTGTAGTTGCCCCAACCGTCCCAAATCTACCTCCTCGTGTTTTTGGTTGCATGGCATTTGTGCATCTACACAAGCACCAACGCACCAAGTTAACTTCCCATGCATTGCAATGTGTGTTTGTTGGATATGCATTGCACAAAAAGGGATATCGATGTTACCATCCTCCAACTCGACAAATGTATATTACAATGGATGTGGTGTTTCATGAAGATTCAATGTATTTTTCATCTAAGTCTGAACTTCAGGGGGAGTACCATAAGGAAATTCAGACTCTCGATTATGATTATCATATCTCTGAGGAAGATGAATCTGGACAATCTGAACTAGTGAACCAGGAAGTGGGTGAGTTGGATATGAGTGGTCAACAATTTGGATCCGAAGATGTCTTCATTGAAATACCAAACCAATCGTCGTCTGTTGAGGAGGGTGTTCTTAATTTGGAACTTGATCCATTCATGAAACAGTTACCACATCGTCATAATAGAGGTATTCCTAAACCCTCATATGAACCTGAATTGTCTACTAAAGTCAAATATCCCAAGAGCAACTATGTGTCTACCCATCGTTTGTCTGAATCAAATAAGTCATTTGTAAATCAATTATCTACTGTAACTATTCCTAACAGTGTGCAGGAAGCCTTAGCTGATCCAAAGTGGAAAGCAGCCATGAATGAAGAGATGAAATCATTGTAGAAGAATGAAACATGGGAACTCGTAGAATGTCCACCAGGAAAGAAGCCAGTTGGGTGTCGTTGGATCTATACTGTGAAGTACAAGGCAGATGGTAGTATTGAACGATTTAAAGCAAGACTGGTAGCAAAAGGGTACATTCAAACTTATGGAATTGACTACACAGAGACATTTGCACCTGTAGCTAAAATCAACACAATTCGAGTATTACTGTCTTTAGCTGCAAACCTAGATTGGTCATTACAACAATTCGATGTGAAAAATGCCTTTCTGCATGGCGAGTTATCTGAAGAAGTATATATGGATCTTCCACCAGGATGCATGGTGTCAAAAAAGCAATGTCAGAAGGTGTGCAAATTGAAGAAGTCATTGTATGGGTTGAAGCAATCCCCGAGAGCATGGTTTGGAAGGTTCACAAAGTCAATGAGAGCTTTTGGCTATCATCAAAGTAATTCAGATCACACTTTATTCCTAAAAAAGCAACATGGTAAGATTACGACACTCATCGTATATGTGGATGACATGGTAGTTACAGGAAATGATCTTGAAGAAAGAAAAGCTCTGCAAAATTATCTATCTAGAGAATTCGAAATGAAAGATCTAGGTCCTCTGAAATACTTTCTTGGGATTGAAGTTTCTCGATCAAGTGAAGGAATTTTTCTATCTCAAAGAAAGTATGCCTTAGATCTTTTACAGGAGACTGGAATGTCAGGATGTCAACCTGTTAATACACCAATAGAAGAAGGTCTGAAATTGTGTGTTGAGCCTAATCAAGTATCAATCGATAAGGGAAGATACCAGAGACTTGTGGGGAGATTAATGTACTTAGCTCATACAAGACCAGATCTTGTTTATGCATTGAGTGTAGTGAGTCAATACATGCATAATCCTAGAGAGCAACATATGAATGCAGTCATGCGTATTTTGAGGTATTTGAAGAATGCTCCTGGGAAGGGAATTTTGTTCGCTAAAAATGTTGATCATCAGAGTATAAAAGTATATACTGATGCTGATTGGGCCGGTGCAGTGGATGATAGGCGATCTACATCTGGTTACTTTACCTTTGTAGGTGGTAATCTTGTGACATGGAAAAGTAAGAAGCAGAATGTCGTTGCTCGTTCAAGTGCAGAAGCGGAATTTAGAGGTATGGCTCTAGGACTTTGTGAGGCATTATGGCTAAGACTCCTCTTACAGGATTTAGGTTACTTATCTAGGCAACCAATCTGATTGTTTTGTGACAATAAAGCCGCATGTGACATTGCTCATAATCCAATACAACATGATCGTACAAAGCATGTCGAGATGGATAGATTCTTCATTAAGGAAAAGTTGGATGATAAGATTGTGGAATTGCCTAAGATTCGATCAGAAGATCAATTGGCCGATATCCTTACCAAAGCTGTCTCAAGTCAAGTGTTCTCAAAATTTTTAGACAAGTTGAGCATGTGTGACATCTATGCACCAACTTGAGGGGGAGTGTTGAGATATTAGGAATGCTTTCCTTATATCATTCTTTCCTTATATCATTTAGTGTTGAGATATTAGGAATGTTTAGATATTAGGAAAGTTGAGATATTATGAATATTGAGATACTAGGAATATTGAGATATTAGGAATATTGAGATATTAGGAAAGTTGAGATATTAGGATATTAGTTATTATTTCCTTATATCATTCTTTCCTTGTATCATTTTTTCCCATTCTTAGAATGGTAATTACCTTCTATATATATTTTGTACATGAACGAATGAAAGTATGAATGAAAAAAAACTATTATTTATCAATTTTAAGAGTCCCATGTGACATGATAGAAAATATGAACATTTATTATTCATTAGATGAAGAACTTAAATTAATGGGTGAAGATTTCAAATCTATTAAAATATGGACATTTATTATTGCTCAGGTCACATGTGTACTGATATGAAAAATAAATAAATAAAATTTGAATTATTATTATGGATACAACATGATTAAGGGTTGTTGAAGGGGTGTGGCTCCATTGATTTATATTCCAACTTTATATAAAATGTATACTATCTTTTGTGCTTTTTGCATTTTATTTTTCTCTAAGTTCTCTCTCTCTCTTTCTTTTCTTTTTTGTTCCTCCCGGGTGTTTGGTTGATTAGAAAAGGTCCATATTTTATGGGATATTTCTAAAAAAGAAAAAACACATATGGAAGATATATAGAAAAAAAAAAAAAACTAAGAAAAATTATTTTCTGGTATTTGATTTATAATAGAAAAATCAAATCAAAATAATTAAAATAATTATATATATTTAAATTATTTAATTTTATATAAATAAAAAAAATAAATGAAATGAGTTTGAGAAACCAATTAAAAATAATTTATTAATTTTATTTTTATTTTTTTTAACTTTCCTATACTTTTTTATATTTTATTTTTATTTTTTTCTCTTGTATTTTTTTGAAAAGTTTCTAAAAATAAAACTCAACCTTATAAAAGTAACACAAAATTACAATAAAAAGTTAAAAAAAAAAAACATGGAAATTGAACAACTTCACATATATCAAAATTCAAGCTAATGTGGACATATCACATGAAGTGGATGTGGTTTTTGATGACGCATCCATGGCATGAATTTTATAATACAATAGGTGGAGAAGTGGAAAACATCATGCCTTTCTACTACTCATGTTAAAGATAAAAAATTCAACCACTAATACCACTCAAATGTATAAGAAAATCAAGATTGTTTGTTTTTTTTTTATTTAATTCTAAATAGAATCTTAATGTTTAATATCGTTAAATATTAGGTTGTTTATTTTTTTAGTATTTTATTTTTATTAAGTATTAAAAAGTGAAAAAAACTAATATATTATTTTTTTATTTAGAAAAAACTACATATTTTAATTTTTTTTATTTAGTAAAAAATTTATAATAAATTATAAAAAAAGTAGAAAATTGAATAACCTAAATTCTGAAAACAAATTGTTTTCAACAAAAAGTCAAAAAAACAAACACCACCTAAGAAATTTAAAATATTTACTTATTTGAGAATCATGCATGATTTTTTTTTTTTTTTTACTAAAAATGTGATAATTTTATATATACAAAATTTTATAGTTATTATTAATGTTTTTATAATCAAAGAGCACAATGCATGAATCCAAAAAATTATTTGATTGGTAGGATCCATGATCCAATTACCATTAGTTATAAAATTAAATATTATTAAAGTTAGTGACAAAACCATTTCCTTTTAAGTTAATTTTTTTTAGATATTTTGTTCAAATAATTTTTTTTTTTAATGAAATTTCAAGTATAAATAACAGTTTTCCATCATTTTCTATTTAGATTTCAAACAAAATAAGACTTCAAATGAAAAAAAAAAAATCACCAAAGTAAAATTTTGCCGGATCACACACAACCCATTTTAAAATGTTTGGATTCTTAAAAAGAAATATGATATGAAAGAGTGATAGTCATTGGTGACTGGGCTGTCCACGAAAGAAAAAAATATGACAAAGAATCTGCAGAATATATAGATGATATATATATCCATCCAGTGGAACTTGACTTGTGAGGCAACAATCTGCAGAATATGATTGACATTACAAATAATTTTACTGCCAAAAAAGTCACAATGCATTATGATGCTTTAGGTGAAAAAGTAAGATATGAGTCCCCTAATATGAAACCTTTTTCACACCATTCCAAAAGGGTTAGATTTTTCAAGATTCTCATTTAAAGAGAATGACCCCACAATACCCTTGGCCACTATTAGAGATTGACATTACATATAGTTTTTCTGTCAAAAAAGTTAGAATGCATTTTCATGCTTTAGGTGGAAAAGTAAGACATGGTCCCCTAATATGAAACCTTCTTCATACCCTTCCAAAAGGGTTGGATTTTTCAAGATTCTCATTTAAAGAGAATGACCCCACAATACCCTTTATGGCCACTGTTAGAGATTAACGTTACAAATAGTTTTCCTACCCAGACAAAGTGGCATTGAATCACCTTTAGGAAAGGGTCCATCAAGTAGTGGGGGGTTATAAATCCCTCATGTTTAAAAAGAGATTAGGATGCAATCATGGATTTATTTATTTATTTATTTTTATATCTGGATGACTAAGATGAATGTGATTCAGAGTGTCCAAACATAATTGAAATCAAATTGATTAAATTATAAATTTATATATTTTTTACAATACTATCTGGATAGTCATAGTTTGGTTGGGTCATTTATTTTGCATTTTAAGTTATGTATATAAAACACAACCTTAAACCTTGGACACTAGAAAGAAAAAAAAAGAAAGGAGCCAATAATCTTGATTTTCATCCACAAAGTTGTGTGGATTCTACCTTTTCATGTTATTGATTTGTGTACAAGTCTATAAATAAGAATTATGTGGCCTTAGTCTTATCTTTTAAAGAAAACTCTAGATCAATAGTTAGAAGAACCTCTTCATGTTCTTGATTTGTATACAAGTTTGTTAGAGTTCTCAAATAAGAATTATCTAGCCTTAGTCTTATCTTTTAAAGAAAACTCTATATCAATAGATAGAAGTCTTGGTCTTTCCTATAAAGTAGTTCGAGCTTTTAAAGCACAAACGTGTCTAGTGGATTAGATTGAGAGACAAAAACTTAAGGTTGAAAAACTTCATTATATACAAATGTTGTTTCCAAGTAAAAATAATTTTTACTTTCAAAGGGAGAAAGTTTTGTTGTTGAATTGTTTGTTTTGTACTTGCATCAATATATGAATCTTAACATTTATCATGTATATTTTACGATTTTTCATTTTCTTTTTTCAGAACATATGCATATATATCGTACATGAAGTTACATTGACGAACAAAATTTTTTCTGAAGTTCTAAGTCATCTATCTAAATACATATTGGTTTCCAAATAAAAGTAATTGTTGTAAGGTAGCAAGGAATGTTGCTAAGATATAAATAGCATAATAGGATGGAAGCTTTGAAAATATTAGATATAGGAAAATAGTACAACAATAAAAAAAAATGTATGATAAAAGTTTTTTTAAAGAGCATTTGAAAAAAAAATATATGTTATTTGAGAGAAAATATACATCAAATATATGCATATAATCTAGACTTTCATTACAAAACCATATGAAACTTCCTTATGTTATTATCCTACATAGAAGGCAATTAGTCTTGGCCTTCATATCATGAGGGCAAAAGTCTAGTCTTTTCCATGGAAAGTGTGGCCCATTAGATGAATTAGGTACACAAAGACTTAGAATAAAGAAAGCAAATACTATTGGTCTTGGCCTTCATATCACAAGGCCAAAAGTCTAGTCTTATCCATAAAAAGTATGATCAATTTGGATGGCTTAGATATGCAGAAGACTGGGAATAGAGAAAGCAATTAGTCTTTGTTTTAGCCTTCGATAACACAAGGGGCAAAAGTCTAGTCTTCTCTACAAAAAGTATAGAAGTATGGCCCATTGAATGAATTAGATATGCAGATGGAGGCCTACATTGAGTGAAGTTTAGGTCCCCATGCCCTTAATTCTTTATTGTTATGTTTAGGGTTAATTAATTTGGTTGTTAGGAGGCTTTCTCAAATTTCCATCCATTGAATTAGTTTTAAAAGCAATTCCATGATTTTTAATTTTCTCTTTTTATCACTATCTTTTTTAAAATAAAATTTCTTTCCATTCAAATCTTCATAATTACTTAATGATTGCCTATAATATTGTGTTGTAAGTTCTTTGAAGAACTTCCAATTTTCTAATCAAGCATCTTGATTCAAATTAATGATGAAAACTTACATTTGAGAAAGTTTGATCCAAATGCTGGCTTATATTCCAATAGTATTATCATAATTTCATTTAAAACATATATTTTTTTAAATCTTAATCCCTAAGAATTACCATCAAATTCAGGTATAAGTCACATTGTGTAAGTTCTCACTCCTTTTGTAATTTAGCTTTTAGGATATGTAACGATAAGATATATTATGTTAATTAGGGATCAAGAAATGCCAAGAATCTCTAGTAGCTCTACAAAGTTCTATTGTGCCTTCTCAAAATCGGATCTACATAAAGAGTTTATTATTCAATTTTTTTAATCAAACAATTATTAGAATTCATTTTAGGTACCTATATTTTACCCATTATTCCTCTCTAATCATAAACCTAGACTTTCATGTACAACCCAAGATAACTACCTCATGGGTGAGTTGTCACACAATATCTATTGAAAAAGCTAATTAGGTATATTGAATCAGCAAAACTTTAGATCCAAGACTCTTAAAACCCTAAAACTAAGTAAGTTTATATATTACAATCAAAACCATGAAATGTGGCCAATCCTAATTGACCACTTTAAATTTACATCAAAATGTCTAAAAAAAACCCTAAAAAATTACAAATTCCAAATGTTGGAAGTAATTTTGAGTTAGGTATGTAGAGTGTTGAAGAAGTGAATTCAAAATTATGGGTTAAATTTTGAAATCATTTCAAATTCAAAAGTTGAATTCAAAATCAACTTATATTATGTGGATGAAGAAGCTTATTTTTTTCTTTGATTTCTCTAGGCAAGGTTCTAATTTCCACTACCCTCTAAGTAGCAAAATAGGATAATAAAAATTATTTTATTATTGTTGTTGTTTATTGTTATTTGTTTATAATTACCTTGTCTTGCCCTCTATTACTTGCAAGGTAATAAATTCCCTAATATTTCACTTTTATCCATGAACCTTTTCAAGTGATGGTTGTCTACCATGAACATCTCCTTGAACTTTAGATATTTAATGATCATTGTCCCATTCAAAAAGACTTATGTAATTAACCTCATATGGTCTTGTCTACTTTATTTTCAATTTCCTAGATAAGGCATGCAATGGGAATTGAACAATACTTTGACTTAGACGAAATTCCTTACGTAAAATTAACTTTTCATGGAATAGCTTTGTCATCTTCTTAAAAATTCTTTCGTGTTCAAATCATTCACATATTAACTCTTAAATTTCATCAAGCTCTAGTCTCCTTTCTTTTTTGGTGTACTTGTTTCTCAAATTAACCATCATGAAGAACACATGAACTTAAATAAGCATACCGTAAGGTTAGAATACATAAATTCTTGCAAGACAATGATCCAACACTATGTTATACAATCCTTTTTTTTTTTTTTTAAGAAAACTTACAATTTTAGGATTTTAATCCATAATGTATATCATGTACTTCGATAAAGATTCTAATTCTATCATATTTGGGAAAGGCTCAATGTGACTGTGGACTAAATTCAATCTATTTTTTGCGTCTTTGATGAAAAGGAGAATTTGATTCACCATGCCCATACGTATTTGAGCTCATGTTGATTTAATCATATATTCATTCATATCATTTTAATATATAAACAAGATATAAGAGTCATACAATCCTCGTAATAACCCACCAACATGTTGAGTGTTGTAGAGAAACACCAAATATATATTTCTAAAGCTGACCATACCATCCAAGAGGCCTTTGATATGGATGTGTTGCAATTAGAAAGGAAATGACAATGGACTTCTAGAAAAACATTAGTTTACAAAGTGTTCACTTCTAAGGAAAAAAGAAGGAAACATTTCTCTCTAATTAATCATTCATTAGTGTTTGATTTTTTAAAATTAATAGGAAATCATTGTTAACAAGAGTTTTTAATTTAAAGGAGAATGAGAGTGCCAATAAATTGTTTTTAGATCATTTTAGTAATTAAAGTATTTATATTTTTAAATATAAGAAATAATATTTCTAACATTTTTCTTTTTGAATAAACCTTATATAAAATTCTGTTTTAAGTTTATAAATGTGTTATTAAATATGCTTGTTCATCATTTATTTTTATTCTAAAAAATGTATAACAAAAAAAAAAATCCTCTTATTTTCCATAATTCTTTTTTGCAAAAGAAAAGGATCACATTTCCATTATAGAAACTTTGTAGGCATCAATATGCTTATTTCCATTTCCCACTCACATGAAAACCAAACTTAGAAGAGAGATTTGTAAAGGAACTATGTTAGAACTTAAAAATCATTGGTTCATGCATGCGCCCAAACAAAAGATTCTTACATTAAATTTGTATACTTTATATCATAATAAGTTTATCAACTTATTTCTCTAAGCGAATACACAATCTACTAAATTAAAAAATGAGTTATATATATAACAAGTTATGAGATTTTATGACAAGTAGTTATTGTTAAGGCAATTCATAATATAACATAAAAAAATAACAAATTCACAACTAATAATATTACAAATATAAATTCATTTTATTAATTTATTTCTAAAGAAACTTATAAAGTAAAATATCATTTTGTTTTACTATCAAATTAACAAATTTATAATAATAGAATTACAAAGTAGGTAATTTTTTGATAGATCAATAAGAGAATCAATTGCAATGCTTATTGGAGAAGCACTTCATGAGTGATTCTCCCAAAAACACTTGTAAAGAAAAACACTTTCACTAAAATCCTTTTAAATAAAAACAGTATAAAATACACTCTTACTAAAGATTATATAAAACTATTTTTTACCGTTGTTATTCAAAACACTTCCCCAGCAAACTATTTTTACTCAAAACTAGAGATCATATAACTACATTTACATATTCCTTTTTGAGTTTTTTTAATGAAAACTATAGATCATATAACTACAGCTAGATATTCAAAGTTAGTGGCAAAACCATTTTCCTTTTTAAGTTAAATTTTATTTTTACATATTTTGTTTAAGTAAAATTTTTTATATGAAATCTAAAGTATAAGTAATAGTTTTTTGCCATTTTCTATTTGGATTCAAACATAATAAGACTTCAAGTTACACCAAAGTATATTTTTGTCCAATCACGCATACATAATCTATTTTAGTAAAATAATATGAAAAAGGATGCTTATCGGTCCTGTGGACTTGACTTGTGAGGCTACAATGTGAAGGCAGTAGCATTTAGTGAAAAAGGGAAAAAGGGAGGGAGGGAAGGAGGGAGGGAGAGAGAGAGAGAGAGAGAGAGAGAGAGAGAGAGAGAGAGAGAGAGAGAGAGAGAGAGAGAGAGAGAGAGAGAGCAGTTTTCCTACCAAAAAAAAGTTTGAATGCATAATGATGCTTTGGTGGAAAAGTAACGAATAAGCCTCTTGATATATGGAACCTTATTCACACCCTTTCAAAAGGGTTGGATTTTTCAAGATTCTCAAGGGAAGACAATGACCCCTTAATAATACTAAATTATTCAAAGAATAGGGTGCAAAAGTGGCATTAAATAACCTTTAGTAATGGATCCATCATCAAGTAGTGGGGAGCAGTTTTCCTACCAAAAAAAGTTTGAATGCATGATGATGCTTTGGGTGGAAAAGTAACGAATAAGCCTCCTGATATATGGAACCTTATTCACACCCTTTCAAAAGGGTTGGATTTTTCAAGATTCTCATGGGAAGACAATGACCCCTCAATAATACTAAATTATTCAAAGAATAGAATGCAAAAGTGGCATTAAATAACCTTTAATAATGGATCCATTATCAAGTAGTGGGGTTCTAAATCCATCATATTTTTACAAAAGGTTACATGCAATTAATTATGGATATAATTTCCTTTTTAATCTTTGGAAGACAAAGATGAATGTGACTCATAATGCACGTACTTAATTGAGATCAAATTGATTAAATCATAAATTTATATAGGATGAATTATTGTGCTATATTTTTTTTAGATATTATTTTAGAATCATAGTTTGGTTGAGTCATTCATTTTATGTTATAAGTTGTGTATATAAACAAAAACTTAAGCTTTGAGCATTTGAATGAAAGAAAAAGAGAGGAGCTAAAAATCTTAATTTTCCTTCATAGAGTTTTGTACGACTACCTCTTCATGTTATTGCTTTGTATATAATTCTACTATCTTTTAAAGAGAACTCACATCAAGAGCTGAAAATCTTATGTGGTGTTTGTATTGTTTTACTTAAATTTAAATAGAACTTAATTTAATTCTAAATATGATTTAATAACGTTAAGTATTAAGTTGTTTATTTTTTTTATTTTATATTTCTTAAATATTAATCATTAATATGTAGAAATTGTGTTTTTTTATTTATTTTAAAAAGTTAATTTAGCATTTAGTAAGAAGTCAAATATTTTAATTTTTTCTATTTAGTCATAAAATTTAAGAAGCATTGTGTAGACTCATTCAATTTATAATTTTTCATAACCATTGTTTGACTAAAGCTTTGTTGAATATGTATTCAATGTTAAAAATCCCAGTACAAAACTAGTTGGGAGGCATATAATTTTAATGAATGAAAAATTAGGTGTTATTTAAATACCACTTTTATTTTTAAAAATAGAAAAAACTATCAAAGACTTACTTTAAAGAGGTAATAATTTTTCAAAGCTATTTAAAAAATATAAGTATTAATATGTAGTGAGTGTCAATAAGATTTAATGAAAAATAAAAATAAAAATATATTTTTTTAACATCTTAATAAGGGTTTGATTTAACTTTTTTTAAATAATATTGAATTTTTAAAAATACTTTTATTAAAAATAAAAATTATTTTTTTAAAATTGTTAAAAATTTTAAGGAAATAAAAACTTGCTTGACTTTTAAACCCCACTTTTAGCATTTAAAAAGCTATTCCAATCCCTTGTTGTAGAGAAATATCTTCAAGGTTAAATGAAATTCTGAGATACCCACAAATAAATATGATGGCACTAGCAACAAGTTGTTAGATAACCAAGCCCAGTCCATTCAGTTGAGTAGTTGGGCCTTTCCCCAAGCCCGTGTGACCTACTCACGGTGACTCTTTTCTTTGCTCCTCCAATCTCACTATCTCAAATTATAATACTACCAAAAAATCGAAATAAAACTTTTAAAAAAAAAAAAATGAAAATATATTTAATGTGTTTCTTTTAATTTCTTTGAACTAACCTTGTTTCTTAAATATAAGTAAAGAAATAAACATTTCCATTATGATTTTTTTTCTTATTACTTGGTTTTTGGATATTATCTTCTTTTTTTTTAGCATGCATGAATAAAGGAATAAATAAAAAAATTATATTATTTATTTTCAAAAATTACCTTTTTAATATTTATAAACTTTTACATCTTGCAACTTTTTTTGAAGGGAAATCTACAAAAAATAAAAATAAAAAAATGGATTCGGAATCTTAAAGTTGGGGATTTGGAATTGAGGGAATTTAAGAAAGAATTTTGAAAAATTTGGTCTGACATTTTTTAAGTTTTCAATTTATGAGATTTAAGTTTCATATAATTTTAGGTGTGTCATTAAATTTAATATAATTTTAAAATTTCATAAAATTAGTTAGGAGACATCGTTTAATGAATTAGGTGTCGTTTAAATACATCTTTTGTTCTTAAAAATAGAAAAAATTATCGACTCCTATAATTTATAAACTTGTCAAGGACTTATTTTAAAAAGAGTAATAATTTTTTAAACCATATAAATATAATTATTAATAAGTAGTGAGTGTTAATAAGATGTAATGAATAATTAATTTTAAAAATACTTTCATTCAAAATAAAGATATATTTTTTTATATTGTTAAAATTTTTAAGGAAATAAACCTTTCTTGACTTTTAAACCCCACTTTTAGTGTTTAAAGGGCTCCTGCAATCCCTTGTTATAGACAAATATGTTCATGGTTTTAATTGGTGAATTACTTGTATTTAAAGGAAAAATGAAATTCTTAGATAACCAAGCCCAGTCCATTCAGTTCAGTAGTTAGGGCTTTGCCTCAAGCCCATTATTTAGTTGGGCCTATGTTGGAAGAGAGAAATATATTACATCATATGTAGTTTACTCCTTCAATCTCACCATTTCAACTTATTTAGGAAGATTGATATTTTTTTCTTTTGGGATAATTGTGTATTGGACCTAATTGGGCTCAAAAATTAAACTTTGGTCCATATAAGTTCACTATTTAGGCCCAAAACCTAGAAAAAGTGTGAAAATTAAAAAGAAGGATATTAATTTTTTATCTTTCCAAAATTGACCTTTGTTCACTATGAAAAAAAAACATTAATTTAAATTTTATTTCTTTTGTAAACCTCAATAAAATTTAATATAATTTAGTGGTTTGGAAAAAAATACATCATTTTCCAAAAAAAATAAAAATAAATTATTATTATTATTATTATTATTATTATTATTTTAAAATCAAACATCTTGGAAAATATATATTTTTAAAATTGTGTATATAAAAAATAACTAAAAATATGTCAAATTTATTTTTTAAAAATGATATATTTTTAGAATATATTTTTTAAAAAATTATTTTTCTAAAAATAATAAAATTTTAGAATAATTATTTCAAAAAAATTAAAATAAAAAAGTTTGTCAAACATTATGGTAGAAAATAATTTTGAAGGGTATATTGGTCTCTTCATATTTTATATCCTCCCCATCAATTATGCAACTTATATGGATCAAAACTTAATTTTTGGGTCCAGCTAGATTCAAAACACAATTGTCCCTAGATTTTATGAATCAGCCATAAATGACTCTTGAGCAGTGTTCAACTTCTCCTTTTGGCATTTCTCTATTAAGTGTTCAGAGTTTCTGTAGAATGGTCATGAGTATATCCCTTTTGGAAATGATTTTACTTCTAGGCAATTGCAAGACCAGAACAGTTGACAATTTTTAGAATTTCTAGAATTGTAAGATGCTGAGACACCAACCACACAGATAGCTTCTAAGGTTGCAAGGGCAATGAGGTGCAAAGTCACTTGAGACAAAGACAATTAGTTTATGACAAACCCTCACTTTCAGGTTCCTCATATGAGTACAATGTATGGACATTAATATCCGCTTTTTCTTGGCAACAATTACATCTACAATTAAATTTTTCGGGAAGTAGCAAGACCATTTTGGCAAACGATTATCAACTATAACCATCAAACTACAAAGCACTAGCAATTAATAGCTTTGGAAAACGAAATTCAAATTTTATTGATTGGGGGAGGGCAACTGGTTTATGCAATGGTTACTAGTTCTCAACTGATATTGCTCATTTGTACTACCTGGTTACCTCTTGATACATATGATAATTAAGAAAACAAAATTATGAAACAAAGTATAACATTTTGATAGTAAAATAAAAATGAAGTAGTGCTCTAGAGCAGGAAAATGGCTAGAATTACCAAAATAGAATGTAAATAGAACATATTGATAAAAATGAAACCATAACAAATGAGAAGAAAGGATGGGATTTCAAACCTGAAACAACTTTTTATATCACTTCAATCTTCACCAAATATCAATATCTTGAGTTATGAGCAATCTTGGTTTAATCCTCACTTGTTTCCATTCAACATCTTTCCAATGGACATGTACAATTACGAGATTATAAGTTTCTGCAGGGATATGAGGAAACCAGTCTCTTTTGGCAGTGATGTGAATTCAAGGCATCTATGAATTTCAAGTATGTAAGTGAAGTGAGGCTGCCTATCGAGTCTGGTAGTGTTGCCAAACCAGAAAAGTCCTCAATTCTAAGTGTTTGCAGAGATTTGAGTGAACCATCTTTTCTAGCAGTGATGTTAATTCAGGGAAGTGATGCATTTGAAGCTCTGTAAATGATATAAGGCTGCATATTGAGTCTGTTAATGTTGCCAAACCAGAACAATCGCCAATTCTGAGTGTCCATAGGGTGTTGAGGACAACCATGTCTTATGGCACGGATGTCAGCTCTGGGTAAGGATGAAATGTATTGCAGACATCCCTCCTGAATTTAATATACATCAGAAAGTTTGAACACTATTAGATGCCTTAGACATCTGGTAGATATTAATAGTAAAAAATTCTTAACCAAGGTGAAATCTGCAAGAAAATAGAAATTAAATCAAACCAGAATTTTTCTCAAACTCAAAGTAAAATCTTAAAGTAATGATGGAAACAGCTTGCACCATACAAAGTGTTATATGACTTTTTTATGTATAATACAAGTGGTATTCTAAACACAGCATATTTGCTTTCACTTCATATTTGCTAATGCATACGAATCAAGTAAACAAAATTACAAGCAGAATATAACCTTCTTCGATCATTTTTTTTTTGTTAGGTAAAAGAGAAAACATACTAAAAACGCCTAAAAGGAGGCTCCCAATGTACACACAAAGTATACAAAAGATGGCTAATCTAGAAGATAAACAAAAATAACCTTCTTAGATCATTGAATGCAATAAAAAATGAAGCCAACGAAAGCAGGAAGAGAGGTTGGATCATGAATCTGAAATACATTGTAGGTGGCATGATTAAAGAGCCTATGAGTGCTTTTGAATTATCCATCCATTTCTAGTCAACATGAGAGTGCTGAGAGGTGTGTCCTTTTGGAATTGATTTCAATTCAGGGCACACAGCAATTTGAAGCTAAGATGTGAGGCAGTCTATAGATGATTTTTAGAATTTCCAGAATAGCAGAGATAGACTCAATTCTAAGTCCTTGGGGTTCATATGCCAACCTCATTGTCCTTCTATGCAAAGGTCTCAAGAGTAATGAAATTTAGAATCCGTTGACACATAAACATGGCCTATCTCACCTCTGAATTTTCAAATACTTGAGAGAGTCAAGTGTGGCAGCCACTGATACAGAGACATTAGTTTAAGGACCCCCAGTTCAATTACTCAAGGAAGTCAGGTGTCCAAGCCCCACAATTGTCCCTTTCCCTTTGATTTGGGAACATTACATCTGCCAAAAGAAAATATTAATCTAAGAAATTTTCTAGACATGAAGACTGTAAATCATATAGGACTAGCCCACCAAAGAAGAGGGAAAACTGAACATGCCACGTGACTAACATACTAAATTTTGCCTGTGTTATGTTTGGTGTCGGTTTTAAAGATGATGAAAAGCACAACATGGAGTTCTGTTTAGTCTGTGCTAGTATATACATGGAGCAGATTCAATGGAAGCAGTGTAGAAAATTTCTACTGTACATATTGCTAACTTGCTCAATCTTGTTACTATTTTAGTATGTACTAGAATCAACAAATATAATTACAAATTGTATTACACTCTTGATAGAATCATGGCAAAATGAAAGATGACATAGCCATCAATAGCAGGCAGAGAGTTACCTGAAACATATGGCGAAGAGTAGACAAGAATTGAAAGGAGAGTAGAAGTCTTTTTTGCATCTAGTAAATATGAATTTCAGGGAAGGAACGAATGCAGACACGGATTTCAAGTTGGGCCAAGGAATAATCACATCTTTAAGTAAGATGAAATCTGCAACAAAATATTAATTATATCAACCCTAGAATTTTCTGAAGTTTTTAGAATATAAAACTTAAAAACAAGGAATAGTTTAGGTTTCAATTACCAATTCATTACTATGTCTAAGTTTACATCACATTAGTAATTGATTGGAGAGCAAAATTTCGAAACTTATTTGTTTAAGAATTTCATCAAATGGTTAAGGTCTGAACATAAATAACAAAATCATTATTGCTGTATATGCTAACACATACTATGATTATGAAAACAGAATTCATATAATTAATGAATATTGAATTAAATTGAAGCTATAAGAAAATGCGACGGGTGGAATGGCTCTCTCAATTGATGGAATCTTCACCATGTATGAATTCTTAGGATATGAGCAATCATGGGTCAGCCTTCACATGTTTCCTTTTTAGCATCTTTCAAGTAAGTGCAGACAATGAAAGATTTTGAGTGTCAGGAGAATGCATCTCTTCCAGCAGTGATGTCAATTCAGTGCAATCACCAATATGAAGGTGTATAGATGAAGTGAAGCTGGCTATCTAGTGCGGTAATGTTGCCAAAACAGAGCAGTATTCCATGTTGAAACTTTGGATCATGGAAACATGTTGCAGTGGCTCCTGTGGGAGAGATATCATGCCATCTATGCTCCAAATACATTGATATCAGCAAGGTGAAATCAAAGCTTTTGAAGTAAAATGCCTAGCTTAGTACACAGCATCAACAGTTAGTTTGAAGAAGCAAAAAATTTCAACCTTACTGATGTGAGCATTTAGTCAAGCACAGTAGGTTCAAATACAAAAGACATACCAAAACAAAACAAAGATAAAGGATTTCGGACCTGAAATGCCATTCTGTATCAGTTCTCACTTCATCCTCGAGACAAAGATGTGGGATATGAGAAATCTTGGGCCATTCTTCACTTGTTTCATTTTTGCATCTTTCCTCCAGGTGTCGACAACTAGAGATATCAAGTGTGTGCAGGTTTTTGAGGGAATGCATGTCTTCCAGAAGTGATGTGAATTCAAGGCAATTATGAATGTATATTAGGCCCTGTATGTGTGAGGTAATAGTTGTCAATTTTGAGAGAACATATTCTTCTCGTAATGATGTGAATTCAGGGTTGCCATGAATTCCAAGCTATATGAAGAATTATCAAAACAAAATGATGCCAGAGCATTTTGAATGTAAGATAATAAAAATGAAGCCAATGAAAATGAGAAAAAAGGTTGGGAATTTCGCACCTAGAAAGCCATTTATCTTCAGCTTCGAAATTAATATCTGGGATATGGGCAATCTTGGGCCAATCTTCACTTGTTTCCTTTCTGCATCTCTCCTCTGGCTGCGAACAACCAGGGATATCAAGTAGCCATAGGTTTTTGAGGGACCGTATATCTTCTGGCAGTGATGTCAATTTGTAGGCACTATGTATTCCAAGGTATGTAAGTGAGGTGAGGCTGCCTGTCCAATGTGGTAATGTTGCCAAATTATAGCAGTCTTTAATGTTGAGATATTCGAGAGAGAAGACATGTTGAAGCAGCTCCTCTGGGAGAGATATCATATCATCTATGCCCTTGATAGACAGAGACCTCAATGAAGAAGCAGAGACAGACATTATCTGCTGTAATACCTCATTTTTTACTCTCTTCAGAATTAGTTGCTCAAGACAAGGTAATGAAGCCGCTTTGAAGGATGTCAAGTTACGACAAGCACGAATAGATAGATTAGAAAGACAAGGAGATGAACGCAGATCCAAGGATGTTAATTTATGGCACTCTTTGATATGTAATTCAGAAAGACGAGGAGATGAATGAAGTTCAAAGGATGTCAAGTTTGAGCAAAAATCAATAGACAATTTAGAAAGAGATGGATATGACGCCAGTCGTATTGATGTGAAATTAGGCCACCAATGTATATATAAGTTTGAAAGACAAGGAAATGAAGGACCTTGCTCTCCTGTAACTCCATCCTCCACAATCCCTTCAACTTCGGCATCCAACTGAGTGTGAGGGATTGAAGAGATGGGAAGAATGGCGTTGCTGATGAACCCTCCTTCACATTCTCCACCTCTTCCATACCATTAAGCAGCAGAGACTTGAGAGAAGGGAGTTGGGAAAAGGGTGGCAGAATTTGGCATCTTGAACAATACGTCATTTCAATTTTAGCTATGTTAGGAAGGAGGGAACCCAACCCATCATTCATCATCCAACTTGGAAATCTCCTACCTCCATAACAATTTATAAAGAACTCTTTTAGGTTCGGGTGTGGCTGGAGGCCTTCCATCACTAACTCATCATTCTCATTCTCACCCCATTGATGCCATTCTAATATCAAGGACCGAAGGTATTGTTTTTCTTTCAAAATTTCTCCCTTGGATACTGGTATAACATCCGTCACGTTTTCAAGATTTTTTATGTGTAGCCATCCTCTTAGTTCGTTAAGCCTCTGCAATTCCATCAGACCACCAATTTTATGATCCCTTGACCCCTCATTGTCATTCCCAACAATAAACAATAGTAACCTTTGAAGTAAAGTCAACTCTCCCATGTCATATGGCATGTGAGCCAATCTATGACACCCATGATTCTCCAAGTGCCTAAGATTGATCAACTTCCTTGCAAAATTTGGTAAACTTTTCAAATTCGGACAATTGCGGACTTTTAGCGTTAACAAATTCTTTAACTTTGTAATAGCATTAGGAAGTATCTCAAAAGAATTGTCGGAAAGATCAAGATATCTTAAATGACTCAATTTGCCTAAATATTTTGGGACCTCATACAAACTCAACGAATTTAGGCTCAAGGCACGTAAACACTTAAAACTTAGGAATAATGCATTGCAGTTGAATCATCTTTAAAATCAATTCTATCAAGCCTTAAAAGGGTTCTTATTGATTTTGCCTTTGAAGCCTTTATCAAAGGATTCAATGGTATAAAGAATGACACATGATGAACTTAAGCTCAAAGTGTTGTACCACTCTTTCATCATTGTATACCAATTGAGTAAGAGTGATCTTACCCAATCCCCCAATACCTACAATACAATGGAAACAATAGAAAGATTTTCCTCATCGCTAGATGACACCAACAAGTTTACTATCTCCTTTTTATTTTCATCTCTCCCCACAATTTCAGATTTTAACACGAATGAGTGCGTATCTCTCCAGGTATTCTCTACCCGTGTGTGTATTGTGTCCCGTGGAATCAGATTTAACAGGCGGCTATCTTTTGCAATATCATCTACCCTTTCTTTGATATCCTCGAGTCTACGACTCATCTTAAAACGAAATGCAACTTGGTTTGAAGATGAGAAGAACTCACTCACCTGCCTTGCCAATCCTCCTCGCTGTAGATAATAGGTCGCATAGTCATCCAGCAAGTCATCTGCATCATGCACAACGCCTTTGAGCCTCTGGACCCAATCTTTGACTGCACGATTGTTCTGCTGCTGCTTCTCCTCGGTATCCAGAAGGACAGCTTTGATATATATATATATATATATATATATATATATATATATATATATATATATCAATTTCTTCAATAAAATAATTTCAAAATGTCTGTTGTTACTTCTTTTATTATTTTTTAGATTTTTTTTCCAATATTTTTATGAGTTTTGATCAATTTTCATCTTAATAATATTTTGTGTCAAAATATCCGTCAATATTTCCTGATAGATCTGTAAAATTGAGTTACTAATATATTCATCAAAACCGAGTTAATCCTTGTGTGGAAGCTTTGATACCACTTATTGGATATGCAAAAAGTTCTTATGCAAACAAATTAATAGAGAAGCATAAAAATAAAACAATCACACAAAAAGGTACACAAGGTTTTAGTGTGTTTCGACCAACTATGCTTACCTCCAAGGATGTGAGAAAAAATTATACTATATGATAGAAAATATTATGAAGGATAAAAATGGATACAACTAGAAAACATGAAATTAATTTTGAATATTTGGTAAATCTACGTTAATTTTGAATATTTGAAGTATGAAAAGTAATAAATAACTTTTTTATCATGTCTTTTTCAATAACCTTTTGTCCACATAGCTTCAATTGAGTGTTAATTTTGAATCATAATGCAAAGTGGTTATCATGCCCTAAATTCTAAAACTATGGTTCTAAAATATTATTAAAGACTAACCTACAATTTTAGTACTTGAGATGTGAATTAAGAAGGGAATTTTAGTGTTTGAGACCAAATTT
This sequence comes from Vitis riparia, assembly GCF_004353265.1. Taxonomy (NCBI): domain Eukaryota; kingdom Viridiplantae; phylum Streptophyta; class Magnoliopsida; order Vitales; family Vitaceae; genus Vitis; species Vitis riparia. The sequence goes on along the minus strand of NC_048449.1, from coordinate 22,328,077 downwards.
TTCTCATTTAAAAGCTTTTTAAATAAAGCTTGTTGAGTTGGAAAAACATCAAGTCTTTCTTATTTATGGACTTAGTTGTGTTGAAAATTTGACTAAGTATGAGAAATATTTCATTTTTAAAAATTTCGCAATTTAAGATTAAAAAAAATGACAAATTTTATTGTTTTCATATTGGTGATACTCAAAATGAGTTTATGGGATTTTTATCTTCAACAATTTTACTTGGGAGAATTTTTTTTTGAAGAAAATTTGAAAAAAAAAAATTGTTAATTTGTAATTAAATTTTATTATTTTATCATTTATCTCTCCATTTACTTTAAGTTTTCAAATATAAATATAGTATAAAGGAAATAACCATGTTGAGGTAAAATAACTACATGTGCTAAGGTAAAACAGAGAGGTTCAATATAATTGCGCTAGGGTAAAAAGATAACTATGTTGAAGTAAAATAATTGTGTTAGGATAAAAAGATAACTATGTTGAAGTAAAATAGAGAGGTGTAATAACTATGCTAGGGTAAAACAACTATGTTAAGGTAAAAAAATAACCATTTTAAGGCAAAAGAGATAGGTGTGCCACTTAAGTTGTGCACCTATGGAACATAAGGGAAGAAAGGTGCATCAACCACAAGGGAAGAGAGGTGTGCCACTTAAATTACGCACCATTTAAGTTGCACACCTATAGAACACAAGGGAAGAGAGGCATGCCACTTAAGTTGTGTACCTCCAACACCTCCACTAGACCCCCTAAGATTTTCCCACTTTCATATTTTCTTCCTTTTTCAACATATCAAAACCTCTAAAACATCATTCTTAAATTTCCATAAATTTCAATTGAAAAATTATAAACACTAAAAACTCATTTACAATTGAAAATCTTGAGTTTATGCAATCAAAATCAAATTTTATTAACCTTAAAATAAAAACCTTCAACGTAGGTTCCTACACACAACTGTACAATACTTCACCAACTTCTAACTCTCATTTTCCTACCATGTACAACACCAAGTAGCTTTTAATATACATAGTTACAATAAAAAATTACAGTGAACACAAACGATAGAAAATCTTCAAGCTTTGCATAATACTTTAACTATTTTTTTTCTTCTTAATCCCTTAAGCTATGTTTGATATATAGACTTTTAAATAAAGGTAAGTCATAGCTTAGTAGAAAATGATTTGTTCACAAAATGGATCATACAAAATGTCATCTTCATGCTTTTTAGTAACACTAAACAAGAATTCATTCAAAAGTATGTATTATCACCCAAATAAATATATATTTTTAAAATCACTAATTTCTAGTTTATCATATGTCTTTCATAAGACTTTCATATATTGTTTAGGTAGCACATCATTTGTCTGTAGCCATGGGTACCTATATTTTAGGGACTCTCACTGAGGGATATACATCTATGCATGCCCCATATTATATCAACACATGGATCTTCCAAGGATCTTTTGAGTCTTTCACCCTAGGTTACTTTACAATGTTTCTTTTAAGGACTCTCACCTAGGGACCTTGCCCTCTATTACTTTTCATAAGGACACTTATTATGGTACTTTAAATATGAATTATAAGTGCTAGTAACACTCTCCATGTTGCTCATACTGCAAATTTCAATAAGTCTTAATAATAGAGAATATCACAACCAAGAACATATCTACTATTAGCAACAATTATCAATAGTTCAAACAATATTTCAACTAACTCATAGGATCATAATTACCCTAATTGTTGATGCTAGCAATTCCTTTACAAATAAAAAATAAAAAAAATTCACTACATTTAGTACATCTCTAAGCCACTTCACAACTAGTTTATCATCCTAAGTACATGGCTAATTATATCCCCAATTCATCTAAGAATTTCAACTACTATCTCGTTTATATTTATGAGAACATTAATTTCTCTTTAAAGAAACCCAAAAATTCTCTATCAAATTTAACTAACTCCAAACCTCCACCACCATCCCTATAGATCACTATCAGTGATAAATCATTAATTATCATTTTCTCATTCTGTGGCTAATCATTCTATTGATAAGATTATTAATCAAGTTATAAATCCTCAAATTTAGCTAGAACTTTTATACAAAATCTCTACTTCCAACTCTCATAATTTAACATACTAATATCAATGTTTTTAATATTTGTATATATTTTAATACTTCAAGGCTATTACAATTGTGTTTGTTGACAAACTTAAAATCTTGTAATCTTAAATACAACCAATCATAATGGGCTCCAGGCAAGATCACAATCTTTTGGTAGTCATATCATTTTCTCAAACTGCTTCAAAGAATGAGAGTCTCTTTTAGCATGACATAATCACCTTTTAACCCTTGATCAATATGATGTCGAAGGAATATTAAGGCTTTTACGTGATCTTGTAAGGGCATGTCATTTCTTTTCTTATAGGTTATCCCAAGGTTTATGATATCAAGGTGGATTTTAATATCTAATATCCATGACAAGTAGTTTTTTCTTAAGATATCAAGGGCGTCAAACTCCAGTTTGATGAGGTTTGACATTATCAGAGAACTATGTATGAAATATTGCAATAAGAAAATATTAAAAAAAAATAAACCCAAATTCATAGAAGAGTAATATAATTTAATATATATATATATATATATCATACAATAGCCAAAGCTAGATTAACTACAACATAAAATTAGCTTAAACCAATGTTATTGTAGATCAAAAGAGTGCATAAAAATGGTTCACCATATCCCATTTTATTAACCCCAAAATAAACATGTAAGCAACCTAGAATTACATATATTATTACTATAGTAAGTATCCAATGAATATGTTACATGATTTAGTAGGATTGTTTATAAGAATGTTATATTGTTAAACAAGCTTGAAGTTTCTAAAAAGAAAAGTACTAGAAAACCCCATGTAGGATGTTGATCCAACAAACATAGAAGTCCTCAAAAGAAGATTAATGCCTAAGACAAATTTAATTAACAATTGAAAAATCTCCTAGATAATGCTTTATATTTTTGAAAATAAAAATAAAATTATAAAAGTCTATCTAACAATGGATTTTTAATCCTCTACTGGTTTGAACTCGTTATGATAAATAAAAGAAATCACACCATTCAAAATAAATAAATAAATAATCCTAACTAGAGTAGCATGATTGGAAAAATTCAAGTAATGGCTTAGGTGGTTGAATAAGGTCAAACTAAACAAGCAATAAACCTTTTTTTTTCTAATGATTGCATAGGGTTAAAAATAAAAAATAAAAAATTCCTATACCCAAACCTTAATCTCAAGAACCATCCAAAAAATTTTTTAATGTAAGATAATAATAAAAAGTTTTCTTTTGGGTATAGTTTTCACAAAAATAAAATATTCATTTTCATTGATTCATTGAATTAGGAATATATATATTTTAGAATTCCCACTAATAGTTTTAAGTGTAAAATGAAAAAAAAAAAAACATAAAATAGAAGTATCATAATTCATACATAAAACTAGTGGCGGAGCTAGGAATATGCTCTAGGAGGGGCACAAATAAAAGAATTATTTCAGGAGGGAAAAATATGGAGAGATAATTATATATAGTGCAGTGGAAAGCATGTTTTCCCCTTAAATAGAAGATTAAGGGTGTTCAAAACCCTTATTATGATTTTAATTTTTAGGGGCGTTATGTGCCTTTCCTAGGCCTTGGCTGGCTCCACAAGTGCATAAAACTCATTCCAACTTGTATGCACATACGGTAAGCACAGATGTCAATAATTAATTAATTATAACTATTACCATTTTGATAGACATCATACAACAATGAAAAAAATTTAATACTTCCAAGCCACAATTTTTTTTTTTTTTTTTTTGACATAGTCTCTAGCTAATATAAACATTATAAATTAATATTCTCATATTTATAACTTCTTATTATGAATAATAATAATAATAATGCATTGACTATGTATACTAATATAATATTTTTCATATAGCTTTTGACTTCTCATAACTTCTAGTTATGAATAATATTAATAGTTACAGAACTTTTGGTTATCTATAAACACAATATTTTTCATATAGCTTTTTACTATATGAATTTAACAAATATTTTACATAACTTAAGACTATGAATAATTAAAATTTAAGTAACCTTCTATATCACACAAGACAATGAATAATTATAATGATCACAAAAAAAAAAAACTACATTATGAAATACCTTCTCATAATGTTTTATGTAGAAATCTTAGAAGGAAAAAAAAAATGATGTTTCAAACCAGTTGTTATAGGCTTGTGTTGATAACATGTAGAAAAGAAAGTAGAAAGAGAAGAAACTTAGAAAGGCGAAATAAAATGCTAACAAAGAAATTGAATAATATGTCATTATCAAGTCTCCTTTTATAGGAAATTAAGAGATGTGATAAAATGGGAATATTTTTTCCCATTCAATTTCTTTATATATATATACTTTCTAAGGCTAAAATCCTAATTGACCCTAGCAAATACTACAATTTCTTGAATCTGTTGACAACTCGGCAAGATGATTATCCCTAACTTCCTACGATATAATAAATTCTCATATTTTATAATAAAAATATGTTTAAATTTTCAATTATTTATATATTTTTAACTTTTTATAATTATTTTAATTTAAATAATATATAAGTTAAATATTTATGATGACATGATAGTTTGATTACAATTGAACCACTAGTTTTATTGGTTATGAACTATGAGCCAACAACTTTTTCAATGAACTAACCATCTTTATATATAATTGATTTGTAAGTCTATTATCATTAAGATTATAAAATCCAGCCATTGGATTGAGACTTATAGGTTTTAATGGATGAAAAATTTATATAACTAGGAAAAAAAATCTAAATTAACATGGTCGGTTTATACTTGAATCAAAATCAAACTAATCTTTTAGTGATGAATGAAAAACCCTCATTTCTTTTTTCCTTAGCTGTGGTGCACTGTGTTTTCAAAAGCTTCCTATAAATTGACTCCTATTTCAAGTTGTGCTACATCGACAATAAAATCAATCTTGTTTAAGGTCAATTTGATTCAATTTAGACAGTTGATTTCCTGTAAGTTAATTTAGGCTGTAAGAACAACTTGTTTTTTAAAGTAATTGAAATCAACTTGGGTTTGAAGTTGAAAATACATTTAAAATTTAATTTGCCTTTGTATAATAACAATATATTACCTTACCAGAGTATGCAAAATATACATAATAATAAATATTAAAATCTCCATATTTCAGAAACATAAAATTATAAAAGCAAAAGTCATAGATCATATCTCCAGCCATAGCAACCAAATTCACGATCTATAATATATATATATATATATGAGACAATTTTCACTAGTCTATCCGAGATCAAATATCAAATGGATAAAATTACATACTCACTTGTATAGTAGAGATCTCTTATCCCTCGGGTGTAATATTAGAGACGGATAAAATGACATACTCACTTGTAGACTAGAGAACCTTTACCCCTCAATTGTTCATATATTTTTCACTATCTAACATCTTCTTCCCATTAAAGAAGATAAATAAGATATGGATAGGTAATCTCTTCCTCCAGTATGTACACATAATATGATAAAAAATAATTGTTAGTGAGAAATTAAAATTTGAATTCTTTAGTGCTTAACATAGACATTAATTAGCAATAAGAGAGTTTTTTATTTTGTTCAATTTTTTTTTAAATATTGAATATTCAAGAAATGCATTTTTTTTCTCTAATAAATATTTTGCATGTTGTTTAATATTCTTAATCCAACTAATTTATCCATGGAAGAGAATACACATATATTACCTATATTATGAAAAGATAAGAAAAAAAAATCTATGGAATCTTTATCCCTTTTAAAAAACATTTAATTATTCCAATTTTTCTTTTATTTTTTTATTTTTTTCTTTTTCTTTTACATATTTAGATCATTTATAAGTCAAAGAGTATTTTTATTCATGTATATATCACAAACTTCCATATCCTTTAGGCCTATTATATATTATTGAAAACTCCAAAATATAATCATCTCAATATGTTATGCTCAATTAAGGGAACAATAAACAAAAAATAAAAATAAATAAATAAATGAGAATCATGGGATTTAATGAAAATACACTTATATCCATAGAGAGAGAAGATCAAAAGAGTTATTATAATCTCAAAACTCTTAAATCAGTACAAGAAAGTGGGTTTTTGGTAGTTGCCACTAACTGCGACTAAAAGAAAAATTAAGCCCAACTATAAGATATGGGTGCGAACAAAAGAGACACAACAAGGTGTGATCATATGGGGGTATAGAGAAATGTTATAGTTGCAGCCACATGTAAAAGTATGGCCATAAGTATTAAAACTATGACCACAACCTCAATTTACTTGCAACTAAAGGTAGTGTATAGTTGCAGTTAAGAGTGGCTGCAACTATAAGGTTGTAAAAATATAAAAAATTTGAGCCTATAATGCTTAAAAGTGTGAGTTAATTTTGGTCACAACCATATGTGCTAATATGGAGATGGATATGCTTTGGCTGCTACTATAAGTCTTGATATGGATGCAAATTTTTCTTTGTTGCTACTATAGGTTATCATGTGGACAAGGTAATGGCTAGGTGAAGAATGTTACTCAAACATAGCCTAGTAACCATTAAAATGATTATTGCTTTCATTGGTGAAAAATGATATGTTGAACAATAAATGGTCATGATATGACCCCTTTTTTATTAAATATAAGAATATACATGATCCATTTGAGCCTAATATAGAAGTTTAAGCTTAATTATGTTGTGCTGAATCAACTATGATGTTATTATTAGGCAAATGTCATTGCTACATTATATACAAAAAGTTGAATCAACAACATTAAGATAAATCACTCAACTACCACTCCATGCATCTCAAGCCCATCTAGCTTCTTGGGTCTTCTGTAACTGAGCTGCAAATAATACTAACTGAAGATGCTACCATGACATCTAAAGAAAAGAGCCCATTGACATCTGAAGCTTAAATGTAGTAATGTTGAGCAAAAGAAGTGCTTTCATCCTCATTAACATCTAAAGATTTTCTTTCTATATAAAAAAACTTCACATATTAGTATGATGCTCACACATCTAATAGAAATTGAACACCCACAATCAATATGATGTTTTTTCTTTAAAAGAGGAATTGGTGGAATTCTAGTTACGGTTGGTAAAATCTAAGAAAAGTAAATAGGGACTAACTCTAATTATAAAAAAATAAGCATCATTTAGAACACATATTATATTAAATGAAATTCATAAAATGTCATTCAGATATGTTACTTGAAACAACATTGAGAGTTGAAATGGATGGTCTATAATAACCCTAGATTGAATTGCAATAAGTTCTCTTACCAACTCAAGGCAAATGACTTAAGATTGTTTTATAATACAGTAGCATTAAATTTTTTCTAAATTGCTCTCTCAACCTCACCAAGCTCTTTTGACATGTCAAAGTCTTTGAATTAAAGGGCTCCCTACAAAATAAGAAAAGAGATTAAAATAATCAAATGGGATTGTAAATGAAAGAAATTTCATAGGATTGTTGAAGTCCAAATGAGGATGTTAGATTTTTGGCTTTTACAATTGTTACATGAAGGTAAATATCAAAACACACATTCCTAAACCTTCCCATGTTTGTGTATCATTATCCTTAAACACTGTTTTTGCAAATTCCAAACTTACAATGTAAGGTCTTGTATTGCTAAGTGGCCATTTTTCTATACTCATTACATAATACGATGTTATAGGGAATCCTAGATCTCTATGTTCCTTATCCTAAGCTCAGGTTGGGTACATGAATACTCTTTAGGGCATTTAAATCTTATACAATGAAAACAAAAATTACATTTTTAACAAAAAAAAAAAAAATCTAGATGTGTGCATTAGAAAACTTTACCTCTTATTTGGATGTTCCCAAATCAACTCTTTTGATGAAGAATAGTTTCGTAGTGTTGACATCTTAGATCTAAGTAATGGAAGCAATACCAATTTTTCAAAAAAAATTAACCTTTAGGGTTAAAATATTAACCTTTAGGTTTGGATGTTTCCAAACCTTGAATACAAGTATTGAAAAACCAAATCAAAGTCGTTGGAAGTATCATAGACCCATGATCTTCCACTCGATAACTCAACCTCATTTCTTTGCACACAAACAATAAGGAGCTTGGAATAGTAGAGGATATGACTTTCTCTTCTATCTAAATGGTGGAAGATAAAAAGTTATGGAAATCCTAATCCCTAGGAGGTATTTATAGGGTTCCTAACTAGGCTTAAGTAACTTGAACCCACATGAGCTTAAGTCACTTAATCTAGTCCAAAATTGGGTCATAATTGATTAATTAACCTAACGGGACCTACTAATTAATCAATTAACCCAATCTAGAAACCTTGTTCACTTACCCTTATGTAACTTTGCATAATTACCAAGACGTTCTTATACATAAAACTGAACCTAGAGTCAATTCAACCCTCATAACCCGTGCCAACAAGGTATATGTGCTTAGAGCGGGGACCATGGGGACCATAGTAGTACTGGCTCCCTTAGAATCTAATTCTTAAGTTGATCTAACATCCCATTACAGAGAATCAATTGCACTCTAGTATCCTATGTAAATAACAAAAAGACACTAAGTGTTCGGATCTGTGACCTGCTATTCATTACATTTACTCTCCCCGTGAAATGGCATCTATAATCTAACAAGGTGAAAGCTATCAACCTTTCAAGACTACCTCTACTATCCTTAAGTTACAAATCCTCCTATTGTGTGTTTAATTAACATATCTTAGCTCTTCAAAAGTTTATGTCAAGTTCCACTTAAGGAACTACTATGACCATAGTTTTCATGAACACGCCTCTTTAGGATCACCCAAGGGGACACTCTTATCTCAATCCTATGAGATATCATGGTACCTCTTTTGAGAATACTTATTGCTACGGGCTTAATCAACACTAACCCAATTCATAAGGAATATATGATTAGTTTACGATCTCACTCGTAGGTCAAAGTCACTACTAGCTTTAGCACAAACTCAATATTCTCTCAAGGTTGAGAGACAACACAATGAAGTAGCTTGGTGAAGTCATGACCACTTGATAACCTTACGTCATGACTCACCATAGGTCATGTCCAATGTGTAACCATACACACTAATGTACTCATCAGGGGAAACTCATCTCTATGGTCAAGACCAACCATCCCTTTAATTAGGATGTAGTATACTACAACCTCTAATGGATTATCTAAGTCCATGAACCGGTCATGAACAAGTAATCTACTTGTAAAAACAACCCATGACTTTGATCTTTTGTATAACTCCTAATGTACCTAAGTCATGTACAATTCAAGAGATGCTAGACAAGAATGCTTATAAAGTATAATGCCTGGAATAAAGATAGATAAAATTGAAACTAGAATATCACTAAATAAATAATGAATTCCTAAATTAGTTACATCATGTCATGCATTTAAGGGCTCTACCCTAACATGTAGTTGCAGGAAGTCTCATAAACCCTAGATCTTCCACTCGATGGCTCAAACTTAATCTTGGCACACAACCAATGGGGAGATTTGGGAAGATGAAGGCTATAGCTTTCTTTTCTCTCTAAAGGTGGAAGACAACTCATTGGAAATCCTAACCCCTAAAGGGGTATTTATAGGGTTCTCCAACTAGGCTTAAGTGACTTAAGTCTACCAAGGGTTTGGACTATTTAATCTAGCTCAAAATGGGTCCTAATTGATTAATTAACCTCATAGGATCATCCAATTAATTAATTAATTAGCCCAATCCAAAAACTTTGTTTGCTAACCCTTGTGCAACTTTGCATAATTACCAAAATGCCCTTATACATAAAAGTGAAGTTAGAGTTAATCCAATCCTCATAAACCGTGTCATCAAGGTATATGAGTTCAAACGAGGACCATTGGAACCCATAGGAGTATTGGCTTCCTCAAAATCCAATTTTGAAGCTGATACAATATCCCACTATAGAGAATCAATTGCATTTAATACCTTATGTAAATAACAACAAGATGAAGCTCAAGTTCGTGACCTACTATTCACAACATGTAGACTCCCCATGAAGTGGTATGTACAATCTAACAAGGTAGTGTTATTACCTATCAAGATCATCTCTACAATCATTAAGTTACAAATCTTATTATGTGATCAATTGACATACTCTAACTCCAAATAGCATATGTAAAAATTCCACTAAAGGAAATGTTATAGCTATAGTCTTTTAGATTACAAGCTCTTTGGATTATGCAAAGGGACACATTGTCTCAATACCATGAGATATCAGGTGCCTCCATTGGGAATACATGTTACCACCAACCTCCATCAACAGTGACCCAATCCATCGAGATATGTGACCACATTAGGATTTCACCGTAGGTCAAAGCCTCTTATTGACTTTGGTCCAAGCTCAATATTCTCTTTAAGGATAGGAGTCCATACAATATAGTAGTTTAATGAATCATGACAATCAATAACCTTACGTTATGATCCATCATAGATCTTGTCCAATTTGTAATCATACACACTAATGCACTCATATAATGAAAAACCCATCCCAATGACCAAGAGAAGTCATCTCTCTTATTTGGAGGTAATACACTACAATCTCTATTAGATTGTCCAAATGTATAAACTAACTATGAATAACTTATCTACTTATAAGGAACCCATGACTTGTATCATTTATACAACTCCTAATGCACTTAAGTTATGTACAGTGTGAGATATATAAGTATATATGCTCAGATAACAAATTAATGCAAATAAGATAATAAAGAGAAGCCAAAAAACATAAATAAATAAATTTATAAATGAATTTCAATCTATTACATCATGTCATACTTTTTAGGATTTAATCCCATCATATGTCGCTTTAAGAATTGAGTTTTTAACCTCATATAGTATGCCTTTGGCAGTTCTCATCTATGAGCCACCACACTTGATCAAGAAGTTGGTGTCTACCATTACTTATATCTTATTGTTTTCTAAATGATTGCTTCTATGTTTATTTTCATATTGTTTATGTAAGAGATAAGAGACTTACAGCTAGTGTGCATATTCTTATTGCATGAGAAGTTTCTCTGAAGACAATTCAATTCTGGCAAAAGACTACAAGCACAAAGAATAAGTATGTCTCAACAATTTTGGAATCTATTATGCTTCTCATCTATGCTATTCCTTGACTTAAATTATATTAAAGAGACTATAAGTCACCTTCTGCTTGAGCCATCAAATGTGAAGTTGTTGGCCACTAAATTCTTATATAATTTCCATGTAATGTTCAGTCAATGACAGTGGAAGTTATGCTCATAAAATATTCAAGTAAAGCCAATTCAATATCATTTTCATGTCAGAGAACCTGGTTTCAGAGACACAGATTCAACTACTACTAAAACTTGATTTGATCAAAATACATGCAACAAGAAAGCAAATGTTCATTCTTTGCTATTTTTTCGGGTCTAAACTAGAGCAGTCCAATGACAGTGAATATAAGTACAAGGTAACAATTATCCAATAAGAGCATAATTTAGCATAGTCAAACAATTTATTTCTCCATGGAGGAGGAATACATCAAAATCCTCTATAAAAAGATAAATTAGATAGGGTTATGAAAATATATATCAACATCTTGACTCCCAATAATGATGTGCATCTAATAATACCCTAGACTTACACATTTGCCCTATATAGCAGGCCTTATTGTCTCCCCCATGAATTTCTTGGTCAACCGATACTCAAAACACTTGCACTTTAATTAAGCAACATATTGTTCAAGTTTTATGTCAATATTAGTGGGATGTAATAAAGTTGAAGGTAACATGAGAAGTGGCTCTTGAAAAAACACTAGACAAAATTTGATACTAATGATGACAATGAATTTAGGATGTGAAGGATCTATTTAAGAATTTAAAATGTTATTAATCTATTTTCTATGTTTATATTTTCTAAAAATGTCTTTTATTGATAATGTTTTATTTTCAATCATTCTCTATATTTCTTACAAATTATTATAAATATTTTTTAAAACAATCTATGAAAAACAAGTGAAAACACCTAAAAACAATCAAAATTTGTTCTTAGGAAATACCCTATTTCTAGAACAAGTTCTCATAAAATTGTTTTTCATCAAAAAAAAATACAAAACATGTTTTTGAGTCTTGAAAACAATTTTCAGTTTTTAAGAATAGAAAACTATTTTAGAAACACCTCATTCTACAATAAATGGAAGGAGACATGTGGAGGTTGATGGCCAGTGGTTGGATAGGGTGGCTTAAAATTTAAAATTTAAAATTGAGTTTTGAACAAAAATAATATATTAAAAAAAATCTACAAAATAAATTTCTTATCAAAATAGTTTCCAAACTAATGCATCTAAATTAGCCACCTAGGCATCCATATGGTGGCCTAAGAATTTTTTATTTAATTTTTTGTACATCACAAAACCGTAATTAGTAACTACAATTTTAAATATTTTTAATTATTTTTAAAATCATTATCATTAACCACGGTTTTAAGTTTAAATTTAGAACTATAGTTGGTAACTATAGTTTTAACCATTTTAAAATAAATTTAAAACTGTAGTTATCAATTACGATTTTATGACATGGATATCCACATAGATGAGAAGTACTAGTTTAAGAATTATTTTGCAAGAGGATTTACTTTGTAGAATTTCAAAAAAAAAAAAAATTAGTTTTAGTCAAATTTGTAAGGTAAGAGAGCCTAGATAGCACATGATGTACTAATCTTGACACCCATCTCTTTCAACAAAACCAATTGCTACTACTGGGCCTTGGAAGTGGACTGACCCGAATTCAAGAAAACTTCTACCATATTGGTGATTTTGCCACTTTTGTCTCGGGACTTTCTCAACCTCATCCATGAATCCCAATAGGTGGAGTTTCTTTTTACTTTATTTTGTATTTTGTCTTTCTAAATTCATTTTTATGACCGATGAATTAATGTTGTTACCAACCCCTCCTTTCATTAACTAGGTACAACCCGGCATGTCTGCTCTTCTGATAAGGCAAGTTCCTTTTATGCTTCCTCTTTTTTGTTATATTAATGAAAAATTTGATAAAAAAAATATCGATAAAATAAAAATCAATTAAAACTTATAAAAATGTCAAAAAAAAAGAAAAAAGAAATGAGACTATAAAAATGTCAGAAAAAATATTTAAAAAATGAGACTATAATAAAATTTGGGATAATTGATAATAATATGTCAAACTTGAAAATAAAATAATTATCCATTTAATTCAAATATTTTTCATGATATAAAATAAATTATGATATATGATTTTTTTAATTAATATAGAAATAATATAAAGAAAAACTTCTTAAGAAAATTGTCATGATTTTTTATATTTTTTTATAATCAATTAAATGAAATTAAAAAATAAAATGATTAAAAATAAAGCTCCGGGGCGAATCCTTCTTCCACTCCCAAACGGCAGCAGAAGAAACCTGCTGGGGGAGAACTCGAGTGGGCTCTCCCAATAGTTTGGGTCCCTTCCCATAGCCCACACATTAACTAAGATCTCTGTGTTTGCAGGAATGTGATAATCCGCAACAGTGCAGTCTTGGGATGATTGTCTACTGAGTACAGTAAAGCCGGGGTGAAGCCTTAGTGTTTCCCTAACAATGGCTTGAATGTAAGGAAGGTTGGGAATGTCTGATTCTTCCACAAGCTACTGGTGTTGTGTGATTTGTTTTAAGTTTAACATCTGCTTTTTAAAATTGTTTTCATTTATTCATTAAAATAAGGATAACGTTAACAATTCCAAAATTGAAGTAAATAAGAATCTGCTTTCCATATCATATTTTAGGAAAAATGGGGGTCTCTTTAGGAAATGTAGGGTCTACTTTTGAGATTTCTATTTCAAACAGTCTAGAACTACGACCTTCAAACTCTCCTTTTAAGTGTTTAAGAAGCTTTCTCAAATAAAGCTTTATTCAAATGTTTTAGTGCAGGTTCTAGAATTGGTTTAACCCATTGGTCTTGCTAATTGCATTTGGGTATATGGGGGCATTAGTATTTAGGTATTTGCTATGAGTTCTACTAGACTCCTTAAGGCTTGAATTAGGTCAAGGAAAGTATGTGAAAAAGAAAATTGGGAGGAAAAAGAGAGAAATAAAATGTGAAGGGCAATACAAGAAACAAGTTCAAACCCAATAAAGTTACTCGCTTCGTCAAATTTATTTTTCTATCATAGAAAAACTAAAGAATTTGAACGTATAACGGTTTTAAGTAATTTCTACTATATTTTATTTTTCTTCATATTTTTCATGGTAAATCAAACAAGAGAATTTCATGTTTCTTCCTATCTTATTTCCTTTCCATAATATAGGCAATTCAAACTGAAGCTAAAAATTGGCATTGACATAATATTGAGGATGAATTAGCCTAACAAACATGAAAATAGTTCCTAAAGGCTCCATCAGAGTAGCATGTGCTGCATAAGTTATATGCTAATTGTTAATGGAGTTCTTTGGGTAACTAGGGGAGTTGGGGATTAGAGAGTTACTCAATGACCACTTTGGTTTAATAATAAGAGAATTCTCTATATACTCAAGTCAGAGTTTAGCCATTGAGGCAAAGATCCTAACCTTTTTAGAGAGTTAATTGCAAGCAAAAGCTTTAGGCCTCTCCAATCTCCTATTAATCTCCTATTAGAAGTAGCTTCTACCATTGTAATATCACGGATGACCAAGAAAAAAAGAACCCTAGAAGCTTGAGGGGTCATAACTCCAAATTATTGATATTAGATCAGAATTGATATGGCCATTTTGTTAGGTTCATTGCCAAAGCAATGGTGCAGGGAGTGTTAGCAAAGCCTGGAGTAATACATTCAGTTTCTTCTATAAGAGATTTTTTACCTTATGGATCTTTAGGGAGCATTGTCCAAACCAGTTTGGCCTATAAGATAAATTGATCTTTTTGGACTAGTATACACCTATTTTCATAAATATTGCACAAGGGTGTTTTATACTAATTGGGAAGATTTCTCATCTTGCTTTGTACCTACTATTTTAATATAATAAAATGGTTGTTTATGATGTTTAAAAAAAAAATTAAAAACTAAAATAAAAGGGAATACAACTGCAAAAGAGCAATTAATTACTATATTTAAGGTCAGGCATTGTTAAAATTATTCTTTCTAGTACATTTTCCTTATTTTCCTTGAAGTGTTTCTCCCATTAAAGCTGGTTTTGAATGCCTAATTTCCCAACTGTAACTAATTCAAACTCTTGTTGATAATTGTAAAATGTACAAGGTAGGAACAAAAAGAATAATAATAGAAAATGTCTATAAGGAGACTTACAAGAGAGATAGTAAAATTAGGTTGTCAGCATCAGAAATCTCATCTAAGAACAACCTTCAACTTGCTCTGCACTTGCTCCCTAACATTCCACTGCACCCAGAATCATAGCCAAATTTCAGGTTATTAGTCATTACCCGTAATCAAGACGAAATACTAATCACTTGTACAAATCCCCTAAACATGAAATACCTGCAACTCGTTTATCTCATCTGTAAGTGAACGCTCCATGGACCGGTATGCTATCTGATAACATTGACTGGTCATTCCTTTCTTGTTGGTGAAATTGTCGATCAATTGCACCTGGAAGTCAAAAATGAATCTCAGTTTAGAAAACTTCAGAATGGAGCTTCACTTTCAGGCACTAGGAAAATAGGGACTTATTATGGCCACTGTTTCACTATATATCAGATTGTTAACAATCATCTTGGAATATATGACAAATTTTGAACGAAAAATTGACTATGATCCTATTATTTAGAGAATAGTAATTTCTCAATTTTAACCTCTTTATAAACCTTCAATATTGGAAACACTTTAAAAGAATATCAACTTCCAAAGCCTCTCTTTATCACAATTATATGTTTGGCATCAATGAATCAGAGTGGAGGTCTTCGTAAGTCCACCATCTGGAGCCCTCCCACTCATATTAGCATATCCAATTCCTGATGGCGCTTAAAGCTATGAAGGAAGAACATGTTATTTCCTATACGGACACAGCAGCTCTGCAACCTATGAAAAATGATGCAGGGGACCCACACCAGTTACCCACCCTCACAAAGGAGAAAAGATACTGGATGCTCCCAGAGACTATTCAGGTTGTCAATGACCAGATTTTCTAAGCTTGGCTTTGTGCAAACTGGATCTATTACTGCAACTGATGGTAGATAGAAAAGAAGAGAAGAGAAAGGATCTCTTTTATGAGCAGCTTCAGAGGATGGAATTGGTCCATAACTGCCTCAGTAGCTTCATGACAACAATATTATTTTCATGGAAAGTCCAAGAACTGAAAAGTGAAATAAAACTAGGGGTGTGTAAAAAACCGATTAAATGGACAAAAATGATAGAACTGAGCCACACTGGCCTGAACCAATCAATTTTTAAAGATTTTTCAACAATTTTGGTTTTCTAAAAAAAGCTGAACTATGCCATTTAGAAAACAAATAATAAACCAAACCAAATCAAAAGTTATATACATACACCTATAATATACAATAACCATTGGTTACGTTATTAATTTGGTGCACTTCTTTCACACTCGATAGAATCCCAAACCAAACTTAGTATGATAAGCATAGACTATAACAACAGTTATTCATGTGGCTGTGTTAAAATAATATGATTTGAAATGAGTTACAATGATGTAATTTGAGCAAACTCTAAAGCAACTTGTTGTAATAAACTATTATAAGCTTTTTGACCAACAATGTCCTATTATGAGCTTTTTGGTTTCGACCCAAATTGATTAAAAAAAAAAAATCATTTTATTTGTTGACCGAAATATAGTAAATTAACTTATATCAATTATTGTTATTAAACTGAACTGAACCAATCAGTTCCCTCTTTAAGTTCAATTAGTCTGGTTCCTAATACATAAAACCGATTAGGCTGGCTTGGGTTCCTAATACATAAAACCAATTAGACTAGTTTGGTTTTATTTTAAAGTTCGAAACTAAACAAACCAAACCCTGAACACCCCTAATTAAAACACAAATTGGTTCGGTGCTTTCAGTGTAACTATACAAATGGTTAGGAAAATTCTACCAAGTGAACCATGAAGAGATCTATAGCTAATGAACAATTTACAAGAAGAAACATAAAAAGGCATACCTCCTGGACAAGATCTCCAGCAACTCCTCTTACAACCTCACATAAATTGTTTTCTGTGAACGACTCATTAATCCAAAAACTCATGTCCTTGTAACAAGGAGGATACTGCAAAAAGACAATAGTCAGTTTCTAGCAGCCAATAGAGAAGGTTACAAGGGGCTCTAACAGGTATAAATATTTAGTTATTATGTTGTGTGTAATTAATCTTTTCGATTTCAGAATGTAAAAGACATATTTGCATAAAGGACTTTTTCTGGTTATACTTAGAAATGCCGGCCCCCAAAATGTCTTGGATCCTTTTGCATGAAAATTATGCAACAGTTTCAATTAACACAACATCAGAAGAAGATACTACTATTATCAAACTGAGAAAAATATAAGCAATACCTTTGAAAATGGCTTGAACTTGACCCCAAGCTGGTCCTTTGAGAACTGCATACAAAGCATTTAAATTAAACATTCAGGAACCTAAATCAGACATTAAGAATGTCAACAAGGTCAATTTTCAGCATGCTTTATTTTCCTAAGGATATCAATTTTGGAAATGATTACTTAACCACAAAGACATAGAAAAGGAGAATAAAATAAAATACAGTATCATTTACTGAATTGGGGAATTACTTGAGAGGTCAACCGCTCATCAGTTGACCAGAAAAACCGAATATCAGGTATCCCAAACAGAACCATTGCTAGCCGTTCCAATCCAAGCCCAAAAGCCCAAGCAACATTACCTGTTTTACCACTTTTCTGTAATATTTCTTGCTCTGTCACCCCACAACCTAAAACTTCTAACCATTTCTCCTGATAAATTATCAATGGATGTTGCTTAGTGAGATCACAGTGTTCTGCCAAAAAACTATAGGCAATGATTGTCAAATAATAAGTTAATGCAAAACTATTCAAATTAAAATAATTCATTTGGAGATGTCAATGTAATGGCATAATGGTTTCACAATTCAATGGCAATAAAAGGATAATGGTTTACTACTTCAAGTAGATAATCATACAATAAAATTTCATTGAGGCATTACAGAAATGCTAGTCCAGGGATTTGAAACTTTCTTCTCTGATACATCCCAACTCATGTTCTGAAGTTAAAAATTTCTATCATAAGGTTCACATATTGTGAATTTAGAGTGGAAAACAAGAGTCAAATATGATTATGTAACTAAAAATAAAAGAGAAATCAGGAAAAATAAATAAATTCCTAAAGTTGAATCTAAAACCAATCTTGACTAATGATGGCCTCTAACAACCCCTAGTCAAGTGACTTGTTACAACCCCTTTCCAAGTGGCCCAGTTTTGGCTCATGGCCCTGGGAAGTGCTTTTTAGCAGCCCTTGGAGGTTCTACTTAGTACTTACTCTTTAGTCTTTTCCATAGATTTCCTGAACAGTTAGTCCTAAAATAGGAAGTTAATACTGGTAAATTTATGAAAATTCCAAGAAAGGATATACACAGGACCCTAATTGTAGGTTCTTCTGCTGAAGAAACATAATCAAGGCACCTATTCTGAGAATGCATCTTTTACAACCTACAAGATAAAACATTTACTTCTTGGAAAAGTAGCCTGACTTTTCAAGGGATCACTTCAATAAAAATCTCAAGAAAATTGTATTATAAACTGGCCTCCTGATCACTGAACCAGCTGCATACTGAACACTAAGACCAATTAAAAAGGTATTATCCCTTCTAAAAACTCTCTTTAACTCGCCCAATCCTGTTCACACAAACACACAAGTTGCATTCAATGTAGCTATGTCACTATGAATTCATTCATTTTCCTAGAGTTTCTCATTCGGTCAACCAACACATTTGGATAGCAGGTTCAGTGTAACCATGCAAGCAGAACAGGAGCACCAATGCTCATGGTTAACACAATAATGTAGTAATTGGATCCCTGAGGTTAGCTTGTAAAAAGAACTTTTACTGCCAGATTTGGGGACATGGCTCTTCTCTGATGCTATAATCGTGTTTGTTAGGGATGAAGACAAGTGGCAATCACCTGTGAAAGGTTAACAAATGCATAGAGATTAGACTCTTAAGGCCCAAATTATGATTTGGCATACTTTGGATGATAATAGGCCCAGTTGGGATTTTATATGCTTCAATGTGGATTTCAGTCTAAGTTTTGTTTATGAGTCTAGTCAAAGGATCACAAGTGTTCTTATTTCCAAAATCATTAATGCTTTACATTTTCAAGAGTCTTTCAATTTTTTTTATCAGTTCACATTGTTGATTTTCCAACTTCATTAGTATTGCCATTAGCTCCAAAAGAGTCTAAGGTCTAGAGTTATAGTGTATAAAGTTGGTTCATTTATCTCATACAAAACCTTCCAACTTTCAATGTAATCAATCAGGTGCAGCCTCCAGTTTGAACGATCACAGGTTGCCTCCACGAGAACCAATTAGATGACACCTTATTATGAACCAATCGTACTGTGACAGTTCAACTTGTTTGTGTGATCAACTTGTTTGTGTGATGCAAACTGAACTTAAGTGTGAAGCCTAAGATTTGGAAGTGATTCCTAGAGTCCCAACATGTTTTCTATTACCTTTCTGTTCGGCATCAATTTTG
Organism: Vitis riparia; assembly: GCF_004353265.1. NCBI lineage: Eukaryota > Viridiplantae > Streptophyta > Magnoliopsida > Vitales > Vitaceae > Vitis > Vitis riparia. The sequence goes on along the minus strand of NC_048449.1, from coordinate 22,308,309 downwards.
GCATCAGAGCAAGCTGAGATCATGATTACAAGACCTAGGAGGAGTTTCAAAATAGATTTATCTAATAATCAACATGATGAGATACTATTTTGGTGATGGAACAGCTTGATAGCCTTCATATTCAACTAAGCAACATTGAGACACAAATATCTCAGCCCACTAATGATTTAGCACGTTTTGTGCAAGGAGAATTATCTCAAATTAATAACAACAAAAACTTGGAGGAACATCGGACATGCACCACAATATCCTATATCTGAATGGGCTAGAGGACTACCTGAAACAAGGTGTAAACCTTGTGAAACTGCTGAAGATATCACAAGGAAAGTAAAAGGAGAAGTTCCTAACTTGAAGGAAGGGCGATGCTACTCAATTTGTTGATTGGCTAGCTACAATTGAGGACTGTTTTGATTGGTATGTATGAATGATGAACAGAGAGGGCGGTTTACTAAAATGAAACTAGTAGGCTTAGCAAAAGATTAGTGGATAGATGTTGAAAGAGATACTAGGAAGATGGGAAGATGAGGCTACCACCTGTCAGCACATGGCAGGAGATGAAGGATAAGCTATGTGAAAAATACATGCAGGACCAATTATTGTAATAAGTTATGTAATCACCTCATTACTATGAATCAGAACATGTCTGTTGCAGAGACCAAAGTACATGCAAAGATTACATGAGCTAAAGACTTGGAGTCAAATAGTATAAGACCCAAGGGCAAACTCTTGCATGATTCAAAGCTGGATTGAGACCTAAAATGAGAAGAGAGTTGATGCATCATCCATTATACAGCCTAGAAAATGCTTTTCAATTTGCATTAGATATGGAGGCGTACTTGGGATGTGAGTTTCATCCATAGAATCAGTGCAGAGAAGGTTCACTGATGTAGGTTGCAGTGCAAGAATAGGCCAATCCGAGCCATTTATCCAACCTACAGGGTCTAAGTTATATTCTTCTAATGCCGCTAATCCTAAGGGTAAGGTTAATAGGTGTTTTAAGTGTCAACAACCTGGCCAAATAACCTAAATTGTCCAAAGAACAATTTGTACATCGGAATGGAGCATGAAGAACAACAAGAACAACAAAAAGATGAAGAAACCGAAATTCATTTGATTATAGAGCCTATGATCCTGATGACTATAGATGTTGCTCGAAAAGACCTACCATAGATGTTGCTCAAAAACTTTCCTCTCTGTGCAACATCCAGCATGCTTATAGATTTTATGGCAAGGCCTCAATTGCCTAATCTTCCAGCCTATCATATGAATCCAAGTGAGCATGAAGCACTAAAAGGACAATTGGAGTAGCTGCTGCCCAAGGGAACTATTCATGAAAGTTTAAGCCCTCGTGCTGTCCCTGCCTTGCTAACACCAAAAAAAGATAGTAGTTGGCAATCACACTACAAACAAGATAGCCATCAAGTATCAGTTTCCTATCCCTTGATTCAATCACATGTTAGATATGACATGATGGCTGGCTCTTGCATATTTTCAAAGATGGATTTAAAGAGTGGATATCATCAAATAAGCAGCACACTGGAAAATGAATGGAAGACGGACTTTAAAACAAAAGATGGCCTCTATGAGTGGCTAGTCATGCCTTTTGGCCTTTCAAATGCCCCTAGCACATTCATGTGCTTCATAAATCAAGTACTTCAGCCATTTATTGAAAAGTTCCTGGTTGTTTACTTTGATGACATCTTAATTACAGCAAGACCAAAGGAGATCACATCTCTCATCTATCGCAAGTTATGACAGTTGTTCGCCAAGAAAAGCTCTACATAAATTTGAAGAAATGCTCTTTCATGATCTCAGCAGTAGTATTCTTAGGCTTCTTGTTTTGGCAAAAGGATTGGAAGTATGAATGAAGTAAAAGCCATCCTAATTCCCAACACATCACAATAAGTACAAAGTTACCATGGGCTAGAAATGTTCCATGGACATTTCATCATAAGTTTCAGCAATGTTACAGCCCCTATAACTTATTCTATGAAGAAAAATCAGTTGAATTGGACCAAGGCAAAAACGTTAATTGAAGCACTGGTTTTGCAGCTTCCAATTTTCCGGGAGGTGTTAGAAGCGGCATGCAATGCATCAAATATAAGAGTTAGAGGTGTCCCTACTGCATTTCTCAGCAAAAATCTTAATGAAGCAAAGCAGAAATATTGTATCTATGACAAAGAATTCTTTGCAGTGGCTCTTAGCAAATTGGCATACACTCTTTCTTCTATTGCCGTACAAGTTGTTGGATTTGACTCGTTTAAGAGACCTTATCCTTCTTGCGAAGATTTTAGCACTATATGTGTTGCTTTAGTGCCTAGAAATTCGGGAGAGTATGGTGATCTTTTACATGATTGATATTGCTTCAAAGGGACTCGGCTTTGCTCACCCAAAACATCATTTCATGAGCAAGTAATATTGGAACTTCATGCTGGAGAAACAACTGGTCATTTTGGAAGAGATAAAACCATTAAAATGGTGGAAAATCATTTTTATTGACCAAGTCTGAAAAAGATGTGGCTAAGAATGTCTCCAGACATATTGTTTGCAGTGTATCAGTGATATTATGCTAAAATAGTAATGAGAGATGGTTGGAATTGTGTCTTTGAATGTTCTTGACTGCAGCTGGGTTGGGTCTGAGTTTCAACACTCTATAGTGTTTTGAATCTTGTTTGGATAAGATGATTTGTAATCAGTCGGTTGTAGTGGAGAGAAAGGTTTTTCAGGTGAAGTCTGAAGATTGCAATGGAGGAAAGTGGATTTCAATAACAGAGAGAAGCCGAGGTTTTGTGGTTTCTTTAGGTTTTGGAGAGGAGGAGACGGGTTGGTTAGTGGAGCAGTTAGAGAAAGCTGTGGATTTGGAGGCTTCTAGGGGTTTCGTTCGAAAAATGAGGGGCAAGACTAGGACTCATCTGATGGAGATATGCTTTAATAGCAGAGGGAGATATATGAAAATCACAGAATATGTTGCAAAGAGAAAACCTTTGGTCTTAGTTGTTCCAAGAGGTGTTAATGGCTGTGGGTGGGAAAATCTGAGGAAGGTGATTGTTTCAGTCCAAGAGTTCTCTGTTCAAGCTGAAAGAGATTCGAAGGAGAAGCAAAAAAAGCCTCAAGAGTGCAAAGGAATGTATAGAGGTGAGAGGTCCTATGCTGATGTGGTTGCAGAGAAAGGAATGAGGATTGGTGCAGAGATGCCAGTTGGAAAATGGGCAAGAGCTGTGGTTTGTGAAAGTAAAAGGAAAATACGAGACTGGTATGAGGTTGGAAAAATTATAGCGAGAAGAGTGGGGATAAAAGGAATGGTGTCTGTAACACCCATTTCTGCTTACAAAGGGTGTTTTTTTGTGGAATCTGTAAGGAAAGCTCAGTGGATTCAAGATCAAGGGAGCTTCACTGCGAGAGGAGAGGTTATTGCTCTGAGGAGATGGTCGCCAAAAGAGAATACAGTCGTTAATGGAAAATTTAAACGGGGGTGGTTGGAACTAAGAGGTCTCCCTTTCCACATGTGGGATGAGGTGCAGTTGAGACACATTTTGCAGCAGTGGGGGAGGGTAACAAGGTGGCGAGGAAATCTTTAAAGCTTGTTGATTTGACGAAGGTAACATTGTGGGTGGAGATGCTTCCATATGTAGTGCTTCCAGCGCTATTAGAGGTAGAAGATGGAGAGTGGACACACATGGTTGCAGTTACAGTCACCGGAGAAGATGACGGAGAAGACTCTATCAGGCTGAGTCGAATCGCAGCAAGGACGAGCTGAGGTCAGCTGGGGGTTGCATCTTTCAGAAGCCACAGAACGCTGAGGGGCTACGAGCTATTGACAGGACCTTTGAGAGCCATAGCTGGTTGCCTCGTCATCGTTCCCATTTTCGTTCTTCAGATTCAAAATCGGCTAAAGGGGAGAAAGGAAAGGGAAGGTGGAGGCTGGGCCCAATGGCGGGAAGCAATATCGGGCCAACTCCAGACGCCCTTGAAGCCCGTTGTGAATGGGCCCAATTTGAGGCGCAAGATTTTGGGCCCCTAGCGGGTCCAGCCCATAAAGGATCCTCTAATGGCGGCCCAGGTGCATCTTCGTCTTCAAAGCTCCTAAGACCAGGGCTCACTGCAAAGAATAAAATGTCGGAAGCTCTTCTTCACGTGTCGGCAAAGCCGAAAGGATCTTCAGTCTCCGTAAGGCGCAGAGCAAGAAGTGGGCCGCCGAGTTTTGAGGAGGCGTCTTCTACCCCGAAGCGAAACTTAGAAGGAGGTGGCTCACTGGAGACAAATCGAGACGCTTCTCGGGGCAAATCTCACTCCAGAAAGAGGATCTCTCCACTGGTTTTGAAACACCCAAAGATTCTACCGGCGAGGCAGAGGGAGAAGAGGGGATTTTGCAATGCGATTTGTTCAATGAGGTGCGTACCCCTTTCTCAGCTGTTTCTGAGCGAGATCTTCCTCTGTCTGGGGCTTTTGAGCCAAATCTTATTCCCGAAACCTCTGTCTCTTTGGTTCATCCTTCTCGCTGTCAGTCTTTCTCTTCGATTCCGTTGGAGTCAAGCTACGCCGTTCAGCGTGGTTCCGTTTCTATCTCTCCTGTGGTGTATAATAACCATCGTGGTGGTGCGTCCTGTTCGGAAGGTGTGGTGGTGCCCCTAGAAACCTCTAACCGTAAATTTAAAGACCAGCCTCTCCTTAGGGAAACTCTTAGCAACCCTGAGGTGCGTGGTGTCTCAGGTGAGGCCTCGTTCCCAGTGCTAGAACCTTCCACTCTCCATTTGGAAGGTTTTCAGGTTGAGGGGCTTACGCCTCGGAAGATGATCAAGGTTCAGTCGGTTCTGGAGAGTTTGAGGGTTAGAATTGTCAGGGATAATGGAAAAGGTATGGAAGGAGAGAACAAGAGTGCTTTCTCTGAGGACAAGGTTTATTCCAGAAGAAAGAAGAAAAAGGACTTTGGAACTGGAGGAGAGGATTAGTTCTGGGTGTAGATTGTGTTGGGTTGTTTTTGTTTTCATGAAGATCTTAAGTTGGAATACAAGAGGTTTAGGATCTAGGAAGAAAAGGAGGACTGTGAGAAGGTTTTTAAGTACTCAAAACCCAGATGTGGTGATGCTTCAGGAAACAAAGGTGAAATTTGGGATAGGAGGTTTGTGAGCAGTGTTTGGAAAGGTAAAAGTCTGGATTGGGTTGCTCTTCCTGCTTGCGGGGCGTCGGGGGGGATTGTGATATTGTGGGATTCAATTAAGTTCAAGTGTTCAGAGAAGGTGTTAGGATCTTTCTCTGTTACTGTAAAATTGAACTCTGATGAGGAAGGGTTTTTTTGGTTAACCTCAGTGTATGGCCCGAATAAGGCTGTGTGGAGGAAGGACTTTTGGATGGAGCTTCAAGACCTGCATGGTCTGACTTTCCCAAGGTGGTGCGTAGGAGGGGATTTTAATGTGATCAAGAGGTTATCTGAGAAGATGGGTGATTCTAGGTTAACAGCCAACATGAGGTGTTTTGACGAGTTTATAAGGGAAAGTGGTTTGTTGGATCCCCCTCTTAGGAATGCGGCTTTTACATGGTCAAACATGCAAGTCGATCCTATTTGCAAGAGGTTAGATAGGTTTTTGTTCTCTTCTGAGTGGGATTCTTTTTTCTCTCAAAGTATTCAAGAGGCCCTTCCTAGATGGACCTCTGACCATAGCCCAATTTGTTTGGAAACTAATCCTTTAAAATGGGGGCCGACTCCTTTTAGGTTTGAGAATATGTGGTTGCTCCATCCTGAGTTTAAAGAGAAGTTTAGAGATTGGTGGCAAGAGTGTACGGTTGAAGGTTGGGAAGGTTACAAGTTTATGAGGAAATTAAAGTTTATTAAATCAAAGTTGAAAGAGTGGAATGTAGTGGTCTTTGGAGATTTAAGAGAGAGGAAAAAGCTCATTCTTACGGACCTAGGCAGAATTGATCGAATTGAACAAGAAGGAAATTTAAATCTTGATCTGGTTTCGGAAAGGACCTTAAGAAGGAAGGAGTTAGAGGATTTGTTATTGAAGGAAGAGGTACAATGGAGACAAAAATCTAGGGTTAAGTGGATTAAAGAAGGGGATTGCAACTCTAAGTTTTTTCACAGAGTGGCCACTGGAAGAAGAAGCAGGAAGTTCATAAAGTCTCTGATTTCTGAGAGGGGGGAGACTTTAAATAACATTGAGATTATTTCTGAGGAGATTGTAAATTTCTTTGGGAATCTCTACTCCAAACCCGAAGGTGAATCTTGGAAGATTGAAGGGATTGATTGGGCCCCTATTTCTGAAGAGAGTGCAATTTGGTTGGATAGACCGTTTTCTGAAGAGGAGGTTCGAATGGCAGTTTTCCAATTGAATAAGGAAAAGGCCCCTGGCCCTGATGGCTTTACTATAGCAGTTTATCAAGAGTGTTGGGATGTGATAAAAGAGGATCTTATGAGGGTGTTTTTTGAGTTCCACACTAAGGGGGTAATAAATCAAAGTACAAATGCGACATTCATTGCTATGGTGCCAAAGAGAAGCCAAACTTTTAAAATCTCAGATTATAGACCTATTAGTTTGGTTACAAGTTTATATAAGATAATTGTAAGGTCTTATCAGGGCGTTTACGCAAAGTTCTTCATGAAACAATCTTTGGCTCTCAAGGAGCCTTTGTGGAAGGGAGACAAATTTTGGATGCTGTATTGATAGCCAATGAAGTGGTGGATGAGAAAAGAAGGTCAGGGGAGGAAGGGGTTGTCTTCAAAATTGATTTTGAGAAGGCCTATGATCATGTGGATTGGGGCTTTTTAGATCATGTGCTTCAAAGGAAGGGGTTCAGCCGAAATGGAGATTTTGGATGAGGGGCTGTTTATCTTCTTCTAGTTTTGCTATCCTAGTTAATGGGAATGCAAAGGGTTGGGTTAAGGCCTCTAGAGGTTTGAGACAGGGAGATCCTCTTTCTCCTTTCCTTTTTACTCTAGTAGCAGATGTTCTAAGTAGGTTGATGATTAGAGCTGAGGAAACTGGGTTAACTGAGGGTTCTTAGTGGGGAGGGATAGGACTAGAGTGTCCTTGTTACAGTTTGCTGATGATACCATATTTTTCTCTAAAGCCTCTTTGGACCTTCTTCAAAACCTTAAGATTATCCTTTTGGTTTTTGGGCAAGTATCTGGTTTAAAAATCAACTTAGAGAAAAGCTCCATTTCAGGTATTAACACTAGGCAGGAGGTGTTGTCTAGTTTGGCTTTGGTTTTGGAGTGCAGAGTATCAGAGTGGCCTTTGTCTTATTTAGGCCTCCCTTTGGGAGGGAACCCAAAGACAATAGGCTTTTGGGATCCAGTGATTGAGAGAATTTCGAGGAGGCTGGATGGGTGGAAAAAGGCCTATTTGTCTTTGGGAGGGAGGATTACTTTAATTCAGTCTTGTTGTCTCACATCCCTAGCTACTTCCTCTCCCTTTTTAAAATCCCTGTATCTATAGCTTCAAAGATTGAGAAGATGCAAAGGGATTTTCTTTGGTCTGGTGCCGGGGAAGGGAAGAAAGATCACCTAATCAGATGGGAGGTTGTTAGTAGACCAAAGGAGATGGGAGGTTTGGGCTTTGGGAAGACTTCTATGAGAAATATTGCCCTCTTAGGGAAATGGCTTTGGAGGTTCCCTAGAGAAAGGAGCGGTCTTTGGCATAAGGTTATTGCGAGTATATATGGGACACATCCTAATGGATGGGACGCCAGCATGGTGGTTAGATGGTCTCACAGATGTCCTTGGAAGGCTATTGCTCAAGTTTTCCAGGAGTTCTCCCCTTTTGTCCGCCTAGTGGTGGGCAATGGGGAGAGAATTCGGTTTTGGGAAGATCTTTGGTGGGGAAACCAAACTTTGTGTTCTCAATTTGTTGATCTCTACAGAGTTATTTCTGTGAAAAACCTCACTATTTCAAATGTTCTTGGCAATTCCTTACCATTGTCTTGGAATTTTAACTTTCGCCGCAATCTAACGGATTCAGAAATTGATCTCCTTCAGGATTAATGTCCTCCCTAAATTCTGTGTTTCTTTCCCCTTCTTCATCAGACTCAAGAGCGTGGTCTTTGTATTCGTCAGGCTCGTTTTCAGTGAAATCTTTTTTCTATGCCTTGTCAAGAGTTTCAAGTTCTTTAATGTTCCTTTCGGCCAAGTTTTTATGGAGCTCAAAAGTCCCTTCAAAGGTTAAGGCTCTCGCTTGGTTAGTAGCTCATGGGAAGGTAAACACTAATGACAAGTTGCAATTGAGAAGACCCTACAAAGCCCTTTGTCCTCAATGGTGCATTCTTTGCAAAGGAAATGGAGAGTCGGTTGATCACCTTTTCCTTCATTGTCCAGTTACCATTGGACTTTGGCACAGGTTGTTCAATCTAGTAGGTATGATTTGGGTCCCTCCAAGGAGCCTTGAAGACATGTTGGTTATTTCTTTTAAAGGCTTGGGGAAATCTTTAAGAGGCAAGACACTTTGGCAAATTGCTTGCCTTACTTTGATTTGGATGGTGTGGCAAGAAAGAAACAACAGGATCTTTGAGGATAAAGGGAGAACGGAAGAGACGGTTTGGGATTTGATCCGGTTTTATTCTTCTCTTTGGGCTTCTTGTACTGAAGCTTTTAGAGGAGTTCCTCTAAGCATTCTACAACTCAACTGGATTGGAGTTTGCGTTTCAAGAGTTTGAAGATTGTTGGGGTTTCTTTTGTTTTTAGAGTTCTATTGTTGGGTGTTTTCTTTGGTATTTGTGTAGGAAGGACCTCTCATCCTTCCCTTGGTTTTTTTTATTTCTTTTGTCTCTTTTTCTCTCATGTATTTGTTCTTTTATTAATATAATCTTCTTTGTTTCTGATCAAAAAAAAAAAAAAGAATGTCTCCAGACATCGAACCTGCAAATTATCAAAGAGGAAAAGGAAGAATACAGATCCATACATGCCACTTCTGTGCCACATGAGCCATGGCTAGACCTATGCATGGATTTTGTCCCTGGTTTGCCGAAAACTATCAGAGACATGATTGCATACATGTAGTGGTAAATCATTACTCCAAGATGGTACAATTTATCCCATGCTTAAGGACTAAAGATGTTGCCTAATTGTTAAACTCTTCTTCAAGGAATACCTATCAAAAAAAAAAAAAAAAAACCCTCTTCTTCAAGGAAATTGTTCGCCTTCATGATTTTCCTAAACTGGATGGTAGGTCCATGAGTTACTTCTGGTGAACTTTATGGAAAATACTGAATGCCAAACTAAAGTTTTCTTTTGCTTTTCACCCTCAAACAGATGGCCAAATAGAAGTTGTTAATTGAAGCTTGGATCATTTACTTCACTGCCTAGCTGGAGATCAGATCAATGGCCGAATTTGCAAATAATAGCTCCCTGAACAGGTCTATTGGTCACAGTCCATTTGAGATTGTGACTGAATCACTTCCTAGAAAGCCTATGGATTTGGTTCCTTTACCAATGGATGCATGACCTAGCATTGAAGCTGATGCTTTTAGTGAGCATATAGATGACATACTGTAGACCCCCTTTGGTGGTGAGGACCCGGGGGGGTTTGTTTTCTTTGAATTTTCACTATCTTGTTGGAGGGGTAGGGGCCCCCAGCTGAGTTTGGATGTCGTCTGCATGAGACGTGCAGATGGAGAGGGGCAGAGACGCCATGTTGCTGATGAAGGAGGCCATGCTGCTGACTGCTGAAACAGGGAAGCAGGTGATGGCTTGCCCGAGAAGGTAGGAACCGGCTGGAGAGAAAGGGAAGAGGCAGAGAGGGGTATTTGGGGAGGAGGTAACAGTGAGGTCTTGAGGGTAGTGCTAGGAGAAGGAGAGAACAGAGAAAGAGAGTTGGCTACAGGTGAGCCTAAGGTGAGTTCCTTGTTTACTTTGCTTTTTCTTCTTTATACTCCTCATCTCCTTCCGATTTGTTTGCTTCGTATTCGTTTGTTGATTTAGGTATGGATGACGAGGGTTATACCTTGAACTCCATTGATTTCTAGATCATGTTCTTACTTCGTTGTTGTTGGTTTTATTGCCATTCTTGTGGTTTAAGTTTGGGGCTCGTATGACTCCGCTTTGCATGCACTGTACTAACCCGATTTCAGGAATCCCTCCTGTTTTGAGCCTCCTGAAATGAGGCCCTATACAATCGTTTGAGCCTCCTAAACTTATGTTCTTGCTTTCATCCCTATGTCCTCACTGTGATGGGTGGATTATTTGATCTAGGGTTAGAATAAAACGAACCGAGCGGAGTCATACCTGTGGTTTCGGGCTTATCTTGTTGATAGTTTGTGGCTCAAAAGTCCAGAGAAGAGCTAGATGTAAGCAAAGAGGGACCTTCGGAGCATTAGTTACATTGCCGTGATTGCAAAAGTGGAGAATATTGGCTCATTACAGAAGTTGAAGGAGATCATGGATTTGTGCCTTGGCATTATCAGAAAGCATGCTGACCATGTCCACTTTAAGGCTTGGAGACAAGGTCGTACTGGTTACCCATTAGTAGATGCAGGAATGTGAGAGTTTTGGGCGACTGGGTGGATTCATAATAGAATAAAAGTGATCATAACTTTCCACCCTCAACCCCATCACCATGCTCGTCCATCATGGATGTCCCCATCTACCATATCCACCACTTTCAACTTCATCCCATTATCTCCATGCACGTATCCATGTTGATACCCATTTTTCCATGACACCCAACAAGCCCATCCTCCAAGTCCCACGCACAAGGACACCCTCACATCCTCTCACCCACATATCCATCACCAAGACCCGACCTCCATTTCTTCTTCATACCCATCTTACTAACCTTCACACTCATCTTTCTCTCTCTACACCACGTGCCATCTCAAACTCGTTTTCTTCACTCCTCCAACCCACTTCCTTCCTCAATCCTCACACATGCATAGCATCATCACTCTTCACACTCCCCGAACCTGCACCAGCCACCATGGCAGCAGCGTCTTCTGGGCGCCGCCACAGCTCCCCTCCTCATCACGCCACCAGCCGCCATCACCCGCTCTGGCTATGCAGACGTCTGCACCAGCCACCATGGCAGCGGCGTCTTCTGGACGCCACCACGGCTCCCCTCTTCATCGCGCCGCCAGTGGTGGAAGGCTCCCTTCAAGGTTGACGTGCGGGTGGAGAGACAAACGGAGAAGAGAATAGCTACTTGAGGTTTGCCCATGTTGGCTTCAGGCTTGGGTTTGAATTTGGAGCCCAGGCCTAAGCCTATGTTGAAGTTTGAGATTTGTCCATGATGATGGATATGGGCCTGATTAGAACTCAAGCCCATTTGCATTAATGAAAGGCCTCATTCCCCCCTATGCTAACCACCCTCATTAGCCCATGTCCATTTTAAGATAGCCCATTTGGCCACTCCAATTCTAAATAATTTTTTTAAAAAAAAAAAAAGAAAAAAACCTCTAAATATCCATAATTAATTAATTTATTCATTCCCTTTTATTTGTTATCCCATTTTATTTTACCAATTTAGTTAACTCAACTTAAAGGCAATTAAAAAAAGACAAAGTATTAAGGTTGAACATTCTTTTCAAAATCTAAAATAACCCATATCTTATCTTCCCTCCTTTAGTTATGTCTAATCACCATATATGAAAATTTTCGTATAAATTAACTTATGTTGGTCTCGATAAATTTGTTGCATTCTAAACTTTACGTACTATCTTCAAAACAAAGGTCCTTAAGTAATTTTTCAAAACCCTATGTCATAATTTAATCTTTCAATCCCAAAAATAGTATAATTCATCTAAATCTTATTTTTCATCAATTAGAATTAGCATCCCATATTTATTTACTTATTTAAAGTCCAATCCATCGAAAAAAAAAAAAACCAATGTCATAATTTATCTTTCAATCCTAAAAGTCCCACTATTCGTTTAAATGTTATTTTCTTTAATTAGAATTAGTATCCCATATTTATTTACTTATTTAAAATCCAATCCTTCAAAAATCCGATGTCATAACTTAATTTTCAACCCTAAAAATTCTACTATTCCTTTTTTATTCGTTTCAAGTGTTATTTTCGTTAATTAGTATCATTATCCTATATTAGTTTATTTATTAAAAATCCAATCCATAAAAAAAAAAACCCAATGTCATAATTTATCTTTCAATCCTAAAAGTTCCACTATTCGTTTAAATGTTATTTTCTTTAATTAAAACTAGCATCTCATATTTGTTTACTTATTCAAAATCCAATCCTTCAGAAATCCGATGTCCTAACTTAATTTTAAAACCCTAAAAATTCCGCTATTCTTTTTATTTCGTTTTAATGTTATTTTCGTTAATTAGTATTATCATCCTATATTAGTTTATTTATTTAAAATCCAATCCTTTAAAAAATCCAATGTCGTAATTTAATTTTTAATCCTAAAAATTCCACTATTTGTCTAAATGTTATTTTCTTTAATTAGAATTAGTATCCCATATTTATTTACTTATTTAAAGTCCAATCCTTCGAAAATCCAATGCCCTAACTTAATTTTTCAATCCTAAAAATTCTATTATTCGTCTAAATGTTATTTTCGTCAATTAGAAACTCTATACTTGTTTATCTCTAAAAAAAAGAAATCTCAATCATTGAACTTAATTTTCAACCCTAAAAATTCCACTATTCTTTTTTTTTATTCGTTTAAACGTTATTTTCATTAAGTAGAATTATCATCCTATATTTATTTATTTATTCAAAGTTCAATTCTTTATAAATCTGACTTCCTAATTTGATTTTTAATCTCACAAATCTCACTATTCATCTTCATCCGTCCAAATATCGTTTTGATTAATTAGTAACGTTATTCTATATATATTTATTTGTTCCTTTTAAAAATCGCAATATTTCAAATTTAATTTTTAATCTCACAAATCTCACTATTCACTTTCATCCGTTCCAATATCGTTTCGATTAATTAGTAGCATCATTCCATACTTACCCACTTATTTTTCTTAAAAATCTCAATCATTAAAGTCTAGTTCTTCAAAATTCCGATTTCTAAATTTAGCTATCTGAAATTCCAATTGTCCTATCTCCGAACTTAATTTTCAGTTTCCCATGCCCCAATTCCCGTATTTATCCCGCTACTTATTATTATCATTATCACTATCATTTTATTCATTATTTCTATAAATTCTACCTTCGAATGATTTCTAAGATTTCCAATTTTTACACGTCAACTATCATAATTTCTACTTCTCAAATAACTTACGATTCTGATCCCTTTCAAAATTTAACTACCATAATCCCAATTTTCGTAACTTAATTTTTCTTAAATATCCTGAACTTTCAAATAATTCTTCAAAATCCTAATTTTCTTTCAAATTTAATTTTTAAAATTCTCATTCTCACATTTAATTCCTAAGAATCCAATTTTCAAATAATCTCTAAGATTCCGATTCTCAAATGAATTTCAAAAATCCAGTTTTCCTTCGAACAATTTTAATCCCTGTTTAATGATGCATGTGATATGTTTCGTGCTCTATATGGTGCACTAACCCTCTCTATTGATAGCGCATGGTGGCTCGTTGCCCAGGTATGTACCCATTTTCCCTCTAATCGTTGTCTATGCATGTCTCAATTCTTATGTGTGCATGATCATTCAGGATATTCATTGATTTACTCATCAATTGTCACGTCAACTTCATTTTATTAGTAGAGACCCGACTTTAGGGACTTAGAGGGGTGCTATGGTCTTTACCGTACCTTCCCAATAAGTAACCTGACCCCCGAGCCCGATCCAGTTTTTCGTAGATTACCTTTTCCAAAATAAGGAGTCGCGCTTAGGGTTTTCTTTCTTATTTTGTTTACCCTTTTAAAAATAAAACAAAAATAAGTGGCGACTCCAAGTCATTTTCTTAATCAATAAAAATCATTTTTTTTTTCAAATCAAAATCGAGCTCGCCATTCGAGTGGGAAACGCATGAGCCGAAATGCGGGATCCACTCATACATTATCATGTTCAATGAAACTTGTTTTCATCAATGAAATTATAAGTCATATGATTACATGTTTTTCCCGCTTGCCTATCAAATAAATAAATAAGTCATACGATGATGTGAAAAGAAAATTTGCTGAACTTATTGAAGGTGATATGGTTATTGTGTGAATAAGGCCTGAACAATATCCTAGAGGTGCCTATAAGAACTCCACTCAAAGAATGTTGGTCCCTATAAAATTCTCAGGAAAACAAGTCCCAACGCTTATGTACTTGACTTGCCAGAAAATATGGGCATTAATAAGATCTCTAATATTGAAGACCACACCCTTTTTCCTAATCCTAAAGCTGCTACATCAATTAATGGTCCAAATGGTCATCTTCTACCAGCCCCTTGATTGAAAGAGAAGATTGAAAAGTTGTTGGTCACTAAATTGTTTCAACCAGAAGAGGAGGTTATCAAAAGCATCTTGTGGAATGGAGAGAAAGGCCACTTTGAGATTGTATGCGGATCACAAGCAATGAATTTCAGCAGTTGAATTGTGATCGTTATGAGAACTTTCATGCCTTTAACTTGTCAAGGTTGAGTTTTCCGAAGGGCGTGGGGGGTATTGGAATGTTCTTATTTCCAAAGTCATTAATGCTTTATATTTGCAAGTGCCTTTTAATTTTTATTTATCAGTTCAAGTTTCTGATTTCTCAGCTTTATTATTACTGTGATTGGTTCCAAAGAGTGTTAGGGGTCTTAAGAGTCTTAGGGGTCTTAGGGTTGTAGTTTACAAAGCTGATCACTCTATCTTCTAAAAGGATCAATGAATGAAAACACAAAACCTTCCAGCTTTCAATGTTTTCTTTTTTGTGTGATGCAAACTAAACCTATATGTGAAGCCTAAGGTTTTTGGAAGTAATTCCTAGACTCCCATCATTTTTTCTGGTACTTTTCTGTTCTGCATCAATTAGGGCATGAAGCACAATGCATCAAATATGTAAGAGCAACTAAAGAGTACGCATCATTCACTACAAACAAAGGGGAAAGGAAAACATTCAATCCAAAAAAGTGTTGCCAGCATTCCATCTGCTGGCAAATAGTCATTGGCATGTTGCCATTTGACATGGACATGAGTTCAGGAAAAAGATACTCCTCAAAGCAAGAATTTTTTAATTACTGTGTGGAACATCAGTGTTTGTGTATGCCCACTAGCATGTGTGTATATATGTTTATGAATTTCTCCTTCAATAGTGATGCTAAAAAATGCTGCCATAAAATAAAATGCAAAAATGTCTTGAAGTCATAAATGCCTTCATAATAGGTCCTGTAAATCCAAAATAAAAGGACATAATGCCTCTTCTTTTTCACATTTGGCGACAACAAAGAGCCCCACACCCCCTCCCCACATCAGAGGGGTAAGAAGAACAAAGAAACTAAACGAAAAAAAAGGGAGACAACTAATTTTGTTTCTACTTTTATATTATTTTATCATCAACATTACTGTTATTATAAGCATTGGAATATTATCAGTCTATGAATCTTAGTGTCTTCAATAACAGATGAAAGCCACACATGCCAGCAATGGAATAAACTGAAGTTGACATTTTTGAAATGATTTTTACCCTTTCTTGCAAAAGGTGAAAACAAAAAAATGAAATGGAGCCTGTTTCTACTAAAATTAGTTCAAAAACAAAGTTTTAAAGAAATTCAAAGTATATAGTGCTAAAATGTAACCACCAGCCAGATCAAAAGCATACCTGACAATATATCTCAAGTTCAAATAATGGGTTGGTGAAAGGGAAATATGTATCAATCCAGTGCATTTCCACATTACCTGCAAATTTCAACAGATTTAGCCCACGCAGATTCTATACAGTATATGGTAAACCCCAAGAAGAAAACTACCTTTCTGATAGATTTCAGAAATTTCAAGAATAATAGCACTCTTAAATGTTTCTTTAGGTAATTTGTCAATGATTCTTAACAAGTACCTTGAGAATCACAAATAATTCCCTATATTATTATGGACTATCTTGATTTGACTTCTAAATGACCAACCTGTACTGCTTTTGCATAACATGAATTGCTTTCCCCACTTAAATTTAGTATTTTATTATTTCATTATTTTCCTCCCCTTTTACTTGATGTATTTCCCAGATTTTGAATTATTAGACCTGGTAAATAATTCCTTAACCCATATTTCTCACTGCAGCATCAACTGATAGTATTAAGTTTGTATCTGATTAAGACAATCTCCTGATCTAAGTTTACCAAACAAGTGCTGCGCCAAACCGTCAAGACATTTCTTTAAATCCTCAGCCGCATAAGACGTGCCATCCATTCCAGATGTCTCCCAATCACCTGGAAAGAAGACACGAACACCTTCCATCTGCATGATCAGGAAGCAAAATTATTGAACTGAAGAAAACATAAGAAACTTGTTAATAGAAAACAATCATTGATAAAATCAGAGATAAGAAACCTGATGAAAAACAGGGTAGTGAGTTGAATCAATGAAATCTCTACAATAAACATCTCCAGTCACAAGGAAATGAGTGTGTCCCCTCCTCAACAGCTCTGCTTGATGAGCACTAGTGTGGCACCTCAAGACAGTTTGAGAGTCAATGTAGTATGTATCATTGTAACTCCTACTGACATGATCAGGAGGAACCAAGACATCATCAAAATTCTGCAAGAAGTAGACTTTCTGGCATAAGAATTCATAGAAATATGGATAAGAATTTTGGAAGCAGACATTGACCAAAACTCCCATGCCTTATAAATAGGATCTATCTTGAGGATTTAGTAGGCTGTTTCGTTGAAACTTAAATACCCAATCTTAATAAGGGGGAAACGGTGATGGCCAAGAGAATCGATTAAAAATAGAAGCACAACCATGAAGAACGTTAACAAACAAGCTTTAAATCCAATAACTATTAGTTATTAGTTTGAATATGCTTGTGTGAAGAGAAAGAGGAAACCAGTGACCATTTAATCTTGTTTTGCAGAAAGGCTACGATGCTTTGGAGTTTGATTTTCTCCCTTTTTGGTGTGCAGTGGGTTTTGCATTCTTCGATTAAAAGGAATTTGCTTGGTTGGCATGGTGCCTTTGTGGGTAAGAGAAGGGAGAAGTCTTGGAGGGTTGCCCCTTTATGCTTAATGTAGAATTTATGGAAGTAAAGAAACGAAAGAGCATTAAATGATATCGAACAGTCCGACCAAGCTTTAAAACATTCCTTTTTGTATACTCTTGTAAATTGGGCTAGGGTGTTTATAGAGGATCATACTTTGTCTATGATTGATTTTATAGAGTGGTCATATGTCAAGTTAGGGGAAAGGCTTTTTGTCTTCTTTGCCTAGTTTCTTGGGCGATCTGTTTGTATACTTCATGTGTGCTGTTTTCGCCACTTTTAGACTCTTCTAATACAAGCTCTTATTTACCTATAAAAAAAAAAAATTAGTTTGAGTGTTAGCATGGTAATAACCATTGAAGCCATAAATTTTAACCCATTGAAAGTCAACATAAGCAAGCAAATGGCTGAGTTGACTCACCTGGTATTATATGCATTAACAGCAAGAGTTAATGCAGGACATTCTATTCCGGATAAGCCTGAAGACTCGTGACACAAACTTTCAATTTTGAATGTTTATTTTGAAAAATAGATAAAATGATTAAAATTAGTTAATAATTTTGGAGATATAGATACAGAAATGCATAACCGAACTCCAAATTTCAAACCAAAATGCAGCTCATTATCCAGTCATGCCATCACAAAACACCTCAAAGCTTCATGGCTTATGGAAAGACTCTTTGATGCACACATCACAACCTAGATTCGGATTAGACCTCAAGACACTACTACAAAATCTCTAGTCAGATTTGTGATCTCAAGTCAAGCTAAAGTTGATGCTAATTTGTTTTCTTCCTGCTTTGCCAAAGAATTGAGCTCCAAAGAGGTATGGAGCAAAAAGTTTTGGAATAAAGAACCCTAAAAAAAAAAAGAACAAAATTGTTAAGGAGACGTTATTGGGGTGGAATGGGTCTTTTGTGGGAAAAAAGAGGAAGGGTGTTTGGAGAGCAAGTCCTTTGTGTCTTTTTTGGATGGTTTGGAAGGCAAGGAACAAAATTGCCTTTGAGGAAGAAGAGCTGTCTATTCAAAGGCTTAAGTATTCGTTTGTATATTTTCTTTGGTCGGAGATGAAATTGTCTATAAAAGATGGTCCCTCGACCTTAGTTGATTTTGTTGGTTGGGTGAGAACCCGTTAAGGGTGTGTGTTGGGCTGCTCCTCTGTCCTTGGCTTTTAGCTAGGGAGTGGGGGGTGTGTTCTTTCTTGTATTTATTTTTCCACTACATTAGTGGTTTTTATACAATACTTTTACTTATCAAAAAAAAAAAAAAAAGAACCATAAAATAGTGAACCTCTCCAAGAAGTTTTGGAAATCCATAAACTTCATTGGTTCATTAGGTAATATGATGCAACATATCTCATTGGACCCAGGCCTTTAAATTGTAAAAAGTTTATGAATCATATGTTGCTCAGCCCTCTTTCCAATAATATGCAATCAGTGAACCACTCATATATTTTTGGCCTTTGGCTAATGTAATTATATTTTCTCATCAAGTAATATGTGTGATTCTTTCTCCCCTATTAAGTAAGTTCCCCTGTTCAACAATTCCCAACCAGTAAGCTTCACAGTGTGTAAGTCATAGTGTCATACAAATAAATTAATTACCTTTCTTTCTCCTCCTAATACCTAGCTTCACATTTCATTCAGTAGTAATTCCAATTTATTAAAACTAGCAAATTTATTTTATCAAACACTTTACACTTTACACTTTAACTATCCCCACAAACTAAAATCCATCAAAATAGGCATGTTCCAATGAGCCTGCCTTTTGACACCATAGCGCAAGCTAAGTACTGTTACATGTAGTTGTGCTTAGAAGAAGTTATCTTGAATAGTAGTAGATCCTTCCAGTAGTTCATTGACAGTTTGGGAGGTAGGGGCACTTTCTTGCTGCTTTTCTTCATTGTTGTTTCTTTCAATTTTGATGCCCAGAGTAACTTGTCGACTACAAGTGCACTTGGATTATATCCTCCTTTGTGTCCTTTTATAAATAGTATCTACTCATGACTGGTCAAAAGCAATAGCTGATAACATACATTTGCACCATATAAAGTCCAAGTTCCTAAAGTTTCAGTCAAAATAGGGAAAATTAAAGAGTTTTTCTTACTCATAAAATTAGGGAAATTACAGTTATGACATGTGAACACATGTGAAAACTAAGTCCCATAAATGAAATTACATGCATAAATTATAATGATGGGACTGTGAAATTCAGTCACTATTCCCATAACATAAAACAATGGTTAAAATGTAGAGCAGTTGTAGCTGAGATCCATTAAGTTTACTTGATTCAAGCACATGATTACAAAGTTGTGAGTTTATAAGCTACCACTACTGCATAAAAGTTTGAGTGAAATATGCACTTGCTCTGTAATAATTTTCAGTTCCATTAAGCATTTGCAATGGACTTCTAATATTTTATCAATCATCTATTTTATGACATTGTTATATTTCATGATAAGACATGCAGATCATGCTTTATAATTATGCTTGTAAGTACAAGACAAACATGGGGTTTATAACAATGACAATTTCTCATGCCTAAGAAGAAAATTTCACATTTTGGGTTCTTTATAAATCTAATGGCAGTTAAAAATAATTTGATAAATGCTATTTGGATTACTGAATATTATTTGAAGTGAAAAGTGATCAATTAGTAGAAATTGCACTAGTCATGAGCCTGAAGATTATATTGAAGAACACAAAAGGGGGCACAACCCAAGTACGCTCAGAGAATACAAGCTGCAACTGAACACCTATAAGAGAGAAGAGCAGCAAATACTAAAATAGATAGCAAACAGCCCCATGCTTTAGATCCCACCTAAGCTCTCCATGAAATCCAAGAATTTTGTACTCCTATTCAAACTATTTCCAAAAGCTATTATTTTTTAAAATTTTTCCAATTACAAACTTATATTATTCTAATTAACTATTATCATTATGACAATTGCGTTTAACAAAAATTCATAAATATTATTTTTCTCCTGCAATACTATTAGAGAATTTTTACAATCTCCATCAATGCTAATTACCAAAATAATGATAATAGTAGGTGTTGTAAATATATTTTTTGCTTGCCTACAATAAAGAAAAAAATTAAATAAATCAATTTAAAAGGATTAAAATAACCTGTAAGTGATTGAGAATGCTATGAATTATATTTTCCTAAAAGACAACATGTCCCTTTGAATCCTAGGTTGTCTAATGTCCCTCTCAAAACATAAATTAACTTTCAGTTTTTTATTAAAACAAAACAACTTTCCTGAATTTTTTCTCACTTGTGTCATGATAGAGAAATATACACCTATATAATACATATCTGCAAGACTATCCTTGAATTTTTTGTACAAAAGCTAGGTCAAACAAACCTTTTCCTTAATAGACCACTATAAGTACCATGCCTTTATTTTACCAAAGGAATTTCAAATTTGGAGTATGTCCAGAATACTGCATTTAAGAGTTGAATAAACACTGGAGAGAACTGATAAACCTGGTAAACCGAATGCCTGTTCTGGACTTTTTTTATATGTAAGTTTGGATGGAAGTTTGGATACTAGGTTCCCTACTTAGAACATCGTCAATGGAATAATTGGCAACATATGCAAATACCACTTTCATGGATTCTTAAATGTTAAAAGACCTAGGATAGGACAAAAACCAACAGGAAATGGGCAGCAAAATAAATAAAAACCGCAACAAAATGTCAGGCACCAGTCATAGCAAGATAATACAAGTTCCAAATAGTGCAATGTATAGCTCAAAATAGTGAAAAAAAAACATGCATACAATTTTTATTTTATATCTTAATGGTCAAACCTCTTTTGTGGAGACTATTGGGCAAAGGTCATCCAACTTATCAAATTTGTTAGAGTAATTGGCATTGAAATAATCATATATTGCATTCTTCAGAATTCCAATTGGGTGTTGATCCCTCCTGTGAAGCTGCATTCCAAGTTTCAAAAAAATTGCATCCGGGACATTGTTTGTAGGATCATCCTTCACCACATCTACAAACCCCACAACCAAATATATCAAGCCAACCAAAAGAACTTGAAAAAGGTTCAGTACATGAATTCTAATTCTACCAAATATTCAGAATAGAATAACCCAAAAAATTTTAAAAATACAAAGACTCCAAGTTGCATTTCACGCTCTGACGAAGTATAATCAGAGATATAGCTTAGTGAATATAGTTTATTTTTTAAGGCTCTGCATCCCAAGTTTATCAAGGCAATCAGCAAAATCCAAAAACTCGAGTACATCAATTCCAATCACATAGACTCCCAGGTCTTCAAATTGAAAAAATAAAAAAAAAATTAAAAAAAATTGAAATTGACCCTAAGTTTTAGAAACAAAATCCACCATTCAACTACATTAAACCAATCCAAAGCAATAAAAAACAACCCATTAGATGAATTTTGACATCAACCAATATGCAAATAAGCATAAAAAAATATAAATATAAAGGAAATCAGAGTTGTAATCGCATTCTTACTTTCAAAAAATTTGCATATCTTCCCTACAAAACCCACATTCACATATATCAAACCAATTGAAAAAATGCCATAAACCCAGTACAGAATCCTCATTTCACCAAATACCCAAAACAAATACACCATTAAAAAAATAAAAAATAAAAAGGGAGAAAATTTAACCTTTATCAGAGGGCGAAATTGCAAGCCTAGTTCTATAAATGCACCAAACACCTCCAACAGCACAACAAATACAACAGAAACGTAACCCGCTAAGCTTGTAAAACGCAAAATAAGTTCTTGAATTCCAATTTCACAAAAAAAAAAAAAAAAAAAAAGAGAGAGAGAGAGAGAGAGAGAGAAAGAAGTGAAAGTTGGAACATGCATTCTTAATTTCACATAAATGACGTCTCTAACTGTGTAAGTCTCAAAAGAGAGAAGGAAGTCTGATAACAACAATTGCAAATTGAATGACACAAGTTGGGCATAAGACTACCCACAAAAACGCAAATTGGATGCTTGAATTCGAACCTAGCAGGAAAAAAAAAACGCACAATAGAAAAGAAATCAGATTGTGAAATTGCAAACAAACGACACGACTTGAGTGCAAATGTCTGCAAAAACGCAAATTGGGCACACGAAATTCAAGCTAAAGATCCTTTTTAAACACAATTTTGGGATGTGGGTATGTTACCATCTCTGCCAATCTTGACTCCACCAAGCTCCAGAAGCGAGTCCACCGGTTGCCTCCACTTGTGAGTCTGAATCTTGTGAGCAGAAGAAGAGGAGAAAGGAATGGGAAAGGAGAAGCCAATGATGGCATTTCTGTGGAGTAAAATGGAGGGTTTGGAGAAGAGAGTGACTTGGGCAAGTGAAATGGCCACAGCCATGAAGTGGTGGTGGCGACTGGCGAGCAGTGGCCTCTCTGAAGTAAGTAAGCATCTCTGCTTCTTCTATTTTCTCCCCCAAACCTCTACTGAGATGTGTCCAAAATATAACCCGTAATTTTGCTTATTAGGCCACATTAGGGCAATTTGAAATAAGGTTATTTCATTCAAAGAAATAAATCATCTCTCATCTGTAAATCTATTTGACTCTACTTAATAACTGTTCCCTGAGATAAATGGATGGTTTCATGAAGAATTTTTGGTAAACTGATTTCTCCTTGGCCCTAAAGTTACAAAGGGAGCATTGATACTCTGGTCTATCACCCTCTTATAGCGAAACTCCATGAACACTCAAATTAAATACCTCTGTTTAGAGGTTGGGCTAAACATAAGTCAATTATTTATTAATCCCTATTAAATTATTCAGATTAGCTATGAACCCACCAATTTGTCCAAGTTGTATGTTAACCATCCAATTTGTTCAAGTTATGACCCTAGTTAGAAAGCTTAGAGGTTGAGTTGAACTTAAATTAATTATTTATTTATCACTATTAGATTATTTAGATATGCTATGAACCCAACAATTTGTCCAAATTATGACCTTAGTTAGAAAGCTTAGAGGGAATAAAATAAATGAAAAATTGAAAATTTAAAAAATAGATTTAAAATTAATAAATTATTATTTTTTATGTGTTTATTTAAATATATTGTAATTATTTTTACTCTTCAATATAAATATTAAATAATTTTAAAATAATAGAATTTTAATTAATTTTAACTTTTTTTTTTCATTTTCTTGTTCATGCAACCAACCGCAGTTACCTTTTAATGGCATCTTTGCAAACCGATTGCAACCAAAAAGGGGAAAAAATGGGTTTTAAAACCAACTCCTAGGACGTGTTTGGAAGCCGCCTAATTTCAGTTTCAATTCTTCTTACTTTGCGTACTCATAGAGGGGGTCTAACAAACAAAGCTCAGTCTCTTTTTCTTAAGCCTCTGTTGTTTTGGCTAGTCCGATGAACTACGATCAGGTAAAACCATTTTCTTGCACGGTTGCACCAGAAGTAAACTCCGTTGGGTTTCCGAGAAATTCAAAGAAAAGATAAAAAAAAAATAACAAGGAAAGTTCTGTTTGGTTACAGGAAAACAAAGGATATACTGGACCCTCACTCAATTGAGAAAAATTCTGTTTGGTTGTGGAGAAACCAAGGGAAAGAAATCTAAATTGTATACAACAATGCTTAATTAAAAAGTTCTATTTGGTTGCCGAAAAAAGAAAATGCAAGAAAAGAAAAGGAAAAAAAAAAGACTGTTTGATCGAGGAGGCACCGTCCTTTTCTTTGCTTGTCCTATGCTTTATGAGCAACCAAACACAAGAATGTTTATATTGTTTTGGTCTCTAGAAAGTGGGGACTGAATTGAACTAAGGCAGGTGGTTGGATTAGGCTAGTTAAATGAATATTCCCATTTTGGGGTCCCTAACAATGTAAAATTGAAATTCTGAATTGTATTTATATTTTATTTGAGGGGTTTTTTCCTCATTTTCTCGGTAATCAAACGGAGTTCTTAGTCATTGACACCCTTCGTGTTTGAAGCCCTAGAAAATCAATGTCATATCAAGTCACTCTGTGGAAGGATGATCTATCATCTTGATTGAAACCAAAGAAATTCAAGGATGGTTTATCTAATGAACCATGGAATTTCAATATATAACTATACAGTATCTACCATATCAAAATTCCTTTTTACGCCTAATTTAAAGTTGTAACTGGATAAAAAAGAGGGCTATTTGGTTAAAGGGGTCAAAATAACCCCCATATTTGCAAATATAACCCACCGGTTAAAAAACAAAACAAAATTGTTGATTGAGACAAAAATGCCCTTCTTCTTTTTTCTCTCCAACACTTACAACTTCTCATCTTCTGCTTCATTTACAGAACGACTCCTCATATTTTCCAAAAAAAATTTCTCATCATTTTCTTCTACTTCATTATCTTCCTTTGGTACACAAAAAGGAAAGCTCATATCCTCTTTCGCTTCATTTATATAACGAGTCTTCATCTTTCATCGTCTTCTTCTATTTCATTATCTTCCTTTGATGCACAAAACGAAAATCTCATCTTTCCTTCAAAAACCCTAGAAAATTTCTCGTCCATCATTTCATCCTTTGTTTCATTCTGAATCCTTAGAAAAATTGTTATTCTATTTTTTTCAAGTTATCTCATATTGTATCTTCAAACACGAAGGAAACAATGAGTTCATTGAAGAGTGATTTGATAAAAAGATTAAAAAAAGTGACGAAAAAACAAAAATGCCAATTGTGAACAGAAGAAAAAAGTGAAGCAGAAGAAAGTGAAGCAAATGAAAGCGAAGCTACTGAGCAAAAATCCCAATTACCAACAGAAGAGGTAAGTGATTCTGCTAAACTGGTGAGTGTAGTCTTCACATTTAATAAATTATTGAAATTTTTAGAGATGTTATACAATAATATTTGAGTATGGTTAAGTTTATTAGTTAAATGTTTTTAAAAATTTAGGATTTATTGAATTGTATTCAAAGTATAAAATTGTTATATTTATAATTTTTTTTTTTTAGTTCTCCATTGTTATCAGTTATGTATTTTGAGTGAATAAATTTAGGTTTGTTAGTTGATGTTTGAAAATATTTGGGAACTATTACAGTGTGTTGAAAAATAATAAATTGCATATTAATATTGTTTTAGTTATTTGTATTATTATCAATCATGTGTTTAGAGTGAATTAGATATATTTAATGTAATAGCTTCTAATTAGGGATAAGTTTGCAAATAATTTATGAAATTTTAAGGATTTTTGGAAATTTTAGGGGTATTATACAATGGTGTCTGAGTAGGTATATGTTCTTTACTTGATACTTTTAAAATAAAAACTATGGATTTATGTATTTTAAGAAAGAATTTTGCAAAAAATAAAAAATAAATAAAAGGATAGGAAGTTAATGAATTGTAATAGAGAAGCAACCAAGTATTTGAAAAAGACAATATATATATATATATATATATATATATATATATATATATATATATATATATAGATATATGAGAGTAATAAGAAGTGTAAGGTAGACTTAAGAGAAAATATTGCAAAATAATAATAATAATAATAAAGAACAAGAAGTTACATAAATTCTAGTGTAGAAGTAAAAAAGAATATTGAAAAAAAAAAAAAACTAAAAGTGTGGTGAAAGGCAATGGTATTCCTAGGTGGCTAATATAAAAAAAGAATATTAACATTACAAGTTAACTTTCTAAACAAAAAGGTTTCAACTCACAATGCTTTTTGATTGGGAAAATGAGAAATATGTCTTCGTAGGTATTTATATTGAGTTGGTAATACATATGTTTCAAAGAACATAAAATGTTAATTTATAGCTTAAACAATGGGTATGGCAATATTATTATAGAGAACTAAGAAAGAAGAGACAATTTAGAAATTTATGTTGCATTTGGTTTGGGATATGTTATTTATCATGTTATATATATATATATATATATATATATATATATATTTACTATATTTTTATTTTAAAATAGTTTAGTAAAATATTCAAATATACTTATAATTAAGAAAATGGTTTATTCTAATATAAAAATATATTCACTGAATTAAGGAGACCATGTGTGGTTTATTAATCAATCATGCTCAGGCCAATCTTCACTTTTTCCTTTTAGCATTCTTAATAAGTGGCAAGAGTAGTAGATTATGAGTTTCTATAGAGTCTCATGGGTTCCTTCTAGTAGTGATTTTAATTCAGGGCATTTAGCAATTTGAAGTTGCCTATATAGTCTAATAAAGTTGCAAAACCATAATACTTACACTTCTTAGAATTTCCAAAATGGTTACATGTTGAAACCCCAATTGTATTGACAGCTTCTAAAGCTTCAAGGGTAGTGAGGCACTAAAGCACTTGAGCTGAATACTTTATACTACCAAACTTCTAAATTTTCAACAACTTAGAGAGAAGTCAAGTGTGGCAGCAACTGAGAGAGGCATTGGTCCATGAAAAATCCTCACTTTCCTATTTTGCTTTAACTTGGAAACAAGTACATTTGCAATAAAATAATTAATACATATGACAAGTAAACAACATTATAGAAAATAGAGTATAATGCTCTTAACACATTGATAGTAAAATAACAATACAATGTTCAAAATAGGAAACATGTTAGAATTGCAAGCAATACACCTGACTTGAAAGAAAACAGAAACTTTGAATGCTACTAAATTCTTTGGCCATGTAGTAGATATGAATTTCTTAGACACGAGAAATGATTGTGCCAAGGGATAATCACAAGATTCTTGAGTAAGGCAAAATCTGTTATAAAATAGTAGTTCAGTCAACCCTAACATTTTCCCAAACTCTTACAATGCAAGACTTAAAGTAATATGATCAGTTTGGTCTTTAATTACTAATTAATTGAGGATGCAAACTTTTCAAATTAATCATCTAAGTCCTTTTTGATTTATATGCTAATACATACAAAAATTACCATATAGAATGTAAACAGAGCATATTGATAAAAACAAAACTATAAAAAATGAGAAGAAAGATTGGGATTTCAAACTTGAACTAACTCTATATTAGTCCAATCTTCACCAAATATCAATATCTAGGACTAAAGATTATTGGGCCAATCTTCACTTATTTCCCTTTTAAGTCTTTTTAATATACATGGACGATAAAAGATCACAAGTGTCTGCAAGGATATGAAGGAACCAATCTCTTGTAACAATGATGTGAATCCGAGGTAGCTATCAATTTTAGTGTATGTAAGTGAAGTAGGGATGCTTATCAAATATGTTATCATTGCCAAAATGGAGAAGTCCTGAATTGTGGGTGTCAACTGAGGTTTGGATGAACCATCTAGTTTGAAAGTGATGTCAATTCAAGATAGCCATGAATTTGAAGCTCTGTAAGTGGTGCAAGGTTACCTATCAAGTCTGTTGAATGTTTACAAACCATAACAGTCTCCAATTGTGAGTGGTTATAAGGTGCTAAGGATGCACGTCTTCCAACAGTGATGCTAGTTCGGGATAAATATAAATTTAAAGGTTTTTGTTAATGAAGATAGGCTGCCTATCAACTCCGATAATGTTGCCAAACCAGAATTGTCCCAAATTATAGTTGTCTGTAGAATGCTGAGGGAACTCATCTTGTGGTAGTGATGCCAGTTAACAACAAAGATGAATTTTATGTCGTGTAAGTAACTTGAGGCAACATATCCAGTGTACTAATGTTGCCAAACCTAAACAACACATAATTGAAAGAGTTTGAAGCATAATAACATGTTGAAGCAGCTCAACTAGGAAAAAAATTATGTTATTTATGTCAATTCAGGACAACAATTTGAAAGCCCAATGTGATATCAGAATACTACCACAAAGTTCCTTACTTTCCAATTACTTTTGAGAAGTTGTTGAAACCACGTCATTATTCAATTTTGCTTTAACCTGAAAACAATTATATCTTCAATAAAATAATTACTTTAATAAAGCTCTTGAACATATAGAATGCAAACAGGAAGTAACAAGAGGATACATTGATCATAACCATTAAAGTAAAAGCACTAGAAACTTATGTAGTCTTCAAGAGGAGTAAGGGACTTAGAATTGCAAACATCATACCTGAATTTAATAGAAACCAAAAGTTCTAAGCATAATCAGATGACTTAGTCATCTTGAAAATGTGAATAAATGCAAGCTTTTTAAGAAAGGTGATATCTACAAGAAAATATTACAATCAAATCTAGTTGTTTCCCAAACTCGAGAATGAAAAAAACTTAAAAAGTTACGGTGGAAGTTTGCATTAGCTACATAAACATATATAAACACAGAGCAAATGGAAGGAAAGCAATGTAAAACTTTTCCTTTCCTGTGTGCTAATGGATGAGAATTAGGTAAACAAAATACAACATTCTTATAACATTGACCACAAAGTAATATAAAAAAAAAATGAAGTTATTGAAAGCAAGAAGAAGGTTTAGATCATGAACTTGAAGTACATTATAGATGTCATTATCAAAGATCCCTTCAATTCTTCATGAATTAGCAACAAATATCTAGTCAATATCGGGAACATGGGAATGTTGAGGGCACATACTTCTAGCAGTGATTTATATTCAAGGTAGACAATGACTTGGAGCTCATTAAGAGATTTGAAGCTGCCATGGAAGAGACAACTCAAGCTTTTAAGTCCTTAGGATTACCCTTACTATGTAGTAAATGAAGCTTTTTGCGATATTTATTGTAAGGTCTCCATAGTGATGAAATGTAGAATCTGTTGATATAGAGACCTAGTTTATAGAAACCCTCAATTTAACTATTCAAGGAAGGTTGTGCCCAAGACCCACAATCGTCCCTTTTTGCATTGATTTGAGAACATTATATCTGTAGTAAAATTGCTAGTCTGACAATATTTTGAAACATGAAGAATGCCAATACAAAATAACTTGAACAAAATAGTTCTTATGCTACCTACTGATTAACACAATAACAAGCATGATTTCTAGGGAAAAAAATAGCTAAATTATGATACATAACAATAAAGAGCACTGACATAATAGGTTTGTTTTAGTGATATTTTAAAAAAATAATTAATAGAACAATTGATACACACAAAGCAAATACAAGGGAAGTAGTTAAGAAATTTTCTGCTCTACAAGTTGCATCTTTCTCAATCCAGTTATCGTCTTATCATATAAAAAATTAAGAAATATAATCACAACTTGTATGATGCTCTCAATAAACAAATAGCAGGCAATGATTACTTAAAATACAAGGCAGGAGTGTTTTTTGCTTTAGCCATCTAGTAGATATGAATTTCTAGGCCATGAGAAAATTTTGGGTCAATGTAAAACTTTTTATTGTGATTTTAATTTAAGGAATGGAAGAATGCAGGAACTCATTTTAAGATGGACCAAAGAATAATCACAAACTTCTAAAGTGCGGTTAAATTTTCCAAAAATAAAAAATAAAAATTCAACTTTTGAATGTAAAATTTAAATTGATTTGAAGACAAAAAAAAAATTCAAACTTACTTGTTTAAGCATTCTATCAAATGGATAAGGTGTGAACATAAAATAAAAAAAAAAATAGTTTTGTTTTATATGCTAATGTAATTGCAATAAACTTTTGCTCAACGACATGGATGCTATTATTTTAGGAACAATGTGCTTAATGACCCTCAAGAATTTTTTGCCCTTACTTGTAAATAGACTAATAATGTCTTATTTCATTTAATCTAGTTCTTTATTCCATTCTCTACAAGAAATTTTAGTCCTTATTAATAAATGAATGGAATATTGCATGGGTGTAGAAAAAAATAAAAATGGTTTGACGCCTATCTTGTTGAAACCAAAAATTTATGAACCTCAAGATCATCTGAGACATTAGTTATCCTAGGGAATTCCCTTTTAATCACCTTGAAAAATACGGTACACTAGTAATGGTATAGAAAGAGTGACAAGAAAAACACAAAAATCTAAAATTCTACCTTAGAAATAGGGTCCTCATATGTGGCCAACCTTCCTTTGATATCTTCTAATATATTGAGAATGCTGCATTAGTTTCTTTTCACCTTGTCATGGTGTAAGTGGTTCCGAGGGTTGCTTATAAGGTGGAAGCAAATTAATGAGAAAGGATTTCAAGTGTGAGAAAATAAAGGCTATGCTTAAATGAGAAAAACACCTAATAAGGGGGTGAATTGGGTTTTTCAAAAACTTTTTCAACACAACAAATTCAAGCACAATATAATAAAAAATAAAGAGATAGAGTTAGAGAATTTAAACTCGGATTTTATAGTGGTTCGGCATTTCCTTGCCTACGTCCACTCTCCTCAATCTCCTAATCGAGTGAGGGTTCCACTAACTTGAAGCTTCAATAAAGCTTCCAATCTCCTTTACACTTGGATTCTGGCTCCAATGAGCTCTTACATAATCTCTTCAAGATTCAAACCTCTTGAAGGCTTTAACACTCAATTTTTACAAGAATGAATCCCTCAATCTAGCTCAATGAAAGCTCAAATACAAATCAAAGCTAGGATGATTCACAAGGGTGCACTAAAGGATATGCAAGTGAGGATATAATGCACTAAGAAATAAATGAGAGCTTTTAAGGCAAGAACAAGTGGGTAGAAAATTGATTGCAAGTGTTCTCTATGTCATAAATGAAGTGGAGCTCTCAATTTATAGGTTTCTAAGTTTGGGAGCCAAAAAAAGCAAAAAACAGCCTCGACCGGTCGAGTTAGGGGTCGACTGGTTCACTAGCCGTTGGAGCATTTAATGCTTTGGCAAGTTACCGTTGCCTCGACCGAACCTCGACCAGAGGTTGATCAGGAAAGAGAGTAACTCGACTAGGAAGAGAAGGCTACTGGATGAGATAGAGTGTTTTTGACACTCCTCGACCATATCTCGGTCGGACAAGAGCAACTGATCGTCCGGTTTCCTGGTTGGTTGAGCCGATTGGCCTGTGCCTCGATCGGTTCAGTCTTTTGGCCCCGAAAACCTATATTTTTCAATTCTTTTCCTTTCAAACACTTAGGCAAGGTCTTTAGGTAAATTGATATGCCAATTTTGAAACGTTTTGCCTAATATACAATTGATAAAACTCGGGTTTTAATGAAATCGTAATTTTAAGGAATAAATCGAGTTTTCAAATATGCATGAAAAGATATGTAAAACCTAAGTGCACCCATGCATTCATCTTACATTTTTTTCATATGATCAAAAGTCTTCCAAAAGTCTCGATCTTGTATCCATTTGGTCATTTGATGAATTTCCAAATTTATACCTAAGATTCTTTACCATTCAAACCAATTAGTCACTTAACCATGGTTTGTTATTATCAAAACCTGATTAGGAGAACCCTTGGGCTAACAAAGTGCTTAAATGTTTCTTTGGGCTTCTCTGTATAAAAGCATGCCTTGTGTTATTGATGATCACAGGTCGGGCCTCCTCGCCCAAAATGCCTGCATGCAACAACAATCTCAATAGTGAGGAAAACATAAGCTAGTGTTTATATTGTTGTGGGCATGTAGATAGGTGATATGAGTTTACTTTTTCAATCTGTAAGCCAGTTCTACTAGGAAGACCTTATCTTGGTCTTCCCAAATTATTAAGACAGGTTGCATAATAAGTAAAGGCAATTTGTAACATAACAAAAATGATATAAGGATAATTAGTGGATTGTAAACTGGGTGAATCAAAATTCAACCCGTGAGATCTTGGGTAGCTCTAAAAGTTTCTGGTCTTTAAGAATAGCTTAGATCAAATCTTTATTCTCTTTTACAAAATCTATGCACATTAGCTGCCAGTCTTTTGTCTCTATTAGAAAACAAATATATCAAATAACCAATAATAATAATAATAATAATAATAATAATAAACTTGAATTTTAATCACTCAACTGTAATCAAATTTTGTGAACCGTTAAAAAAGACATTTTGAATTATTCTAAAAAAAACACTAAAGAAAATGTGATATCCAAAGAACTTGAATGAAATTATTGAGTGCAATAATGTAAGAGTAGTGTTCAATTTGAGTTTGGATCATATCATCTGTGCATCCAATAGATAGAGATTTCAATGAAGAAGTAGAGGCAAAGCATTAATTAACATAGCACCTCAGCTCACTAAGAGATGTGAGGTTGTCTATCTAATTTGATGAAACTACTAAACTAAAACATTTAGGTTATGTTTGCTTCCCTAAAAGTACTAAGAAAAAAAATGTTAAGGAAAATGATTTTCTCATATTTGGTTGTCTTTTGGAAAATACCAAAGAAAATCAAATATAATTAAAATTAATTAGAAATTTACACATTTTTCAAATCATTTAATCTTTATATTGAAGAGTTAAAAAGAGTGAAGTGAGTTTGAAGTAGCATACAAAAATAATTTATTGACTTTCACTTTTTTTTTCCTTCCACTTTTCCTCTCTATTTTGTTTTCCTTACATTTTCCCTCAAATTTTCTAAGAACCAAACAGAGCTTATATGATTTTTTTAAGAGTATTTGGAACAGTGACATGATAAAGCCAACCCCGCACTCATTATCAACAGAAGCTGCTAAACTACAAGTCTGCAACATAGATGAACTACTGAATTCATTAACACCATTCTCTATTTTGCATTTACTCGACAATTATTGCTCTAATAAAACATTTAGACTACATCAATGGCTAAATTGAAAAGAGAGCAAAATTTCTTTTGTATCAGGCATCTAGTAAATATGAATGTTTGGACCATGTGAAATTTTCAAGCCAACCCAAAGTTGTTTCCTTTTGGGATCCTTTGGCCATTAGGTCAATGGTAAGCTTCTTAAGAAAGGAAGACTCTATGACCAATACTATTTATATTGGAGCTCAGTATTTCCTCAAACTCTTAGAATGCAAAACACTCAAGCAAAATGATTTGAAGATGTAAAAATTTTCAAACTTACTGGAGTAAGCATTTAATAAAATAAATAAGGTGCAAATAAAAAGAACTACCAAAACAAATGAAAACAGAAGATTTTTGAATGTAAGATAATAAAAATGAAGTCATAGAAAATAATAAGAAAAGTTAGGGATTTCGGACCTGAAAGGCATTCTGTATCAGTTCAATCTTCATGGATGTATGATATCAATTTGTGGGATATGAGCAATCTTTGGTTAGTATTCACTTTTTCTTTCAGCAGATTTCCTCTAAGTGTGAACAGATTCAAATTGTTTAGTGTCTACAAGCTTTTGAGGGAACATATCTTCTGGTAGGGATGTCAATTCAGGATAGCCATGAATTCCAAGTTCTGTAACAGAGGTGAGGGCATCTATCAAGTGCAGTAATATTCCAAACACAAAACAACATTTAAGATTGAGAGTTGTCATATCAGACCTTAGTTTTTTCTCAAACTCTTAGAATGTAGAACTCCAAGTAAAATGATTAGTTTAGTGCACAACATTACAATTTGTTGAAAATCTGGAAAATATTTTCAAAGTTATTGATGTGAGCATTTAAACAAACATATGAGGTGCCAATATAAAAAAACTTTTGCTCAACAACATGGATGCTATTATTTTAGGAACAATGTGCTTGATGACCCTCAACAATTTTTGGCCCTTACTTGTAAATAGAATAATAATGTCCTATTTGCATGTAATTTAGTTCTTTATTCTATTTTCTACAAGAAATTTTAGCCCTTGTTAATAGATGACTGGAATATTGCATGGGTGTTAAAAAAAAAAAAAAAATAGTTGGCACCTATCTTGTGGAAACCAAAAATTTATGAACCTCAAGATCACTTGAGACACTAGTTATCCTAGGGAATTCCCTTTTAATCATCTTGACAAATAAGGTGCACTGGTAATAGTATAGGAATAGTGATAGGAAAAACACAAAAATCTAAAATTTGACCTTGGAATAGGGTCTTCATATGTGGCCACCCTTCCTTCGATATATTATAATATATTGAGAATGTTGCATTAGTTCCATTTAACTTGGTCATGGTGTGAGTGGTTCTAGGTGTTGCTTGGGAGGTGGAAGCAAATCAATGAGAAAGGATTTCAAGTGCTTAAATATTTCCTTGGGCTTCTCTATAATAAAAGTATGCTCTATGATCACAAGTTGGGCCTCCTCACCTGAAATGCCTGCACGCAATAACAATTTCAATAGTGAGAAAGACATGAGCTAGTGTTTGTATTGTTGTAGGCATGTAGGCAGGTGATACAAGTTTACCTTTTCAATTTGTGAGCCAGTTCTACTAGGAATACCTTATCTTGGTCTCCCCAAATTATTAAGGTAGGCTGCATAACAAGTAAAGGCAAATTATAACATAACAAAGATGTTATAAGTAGAATTAATGGATTGTAAAATGAATGAATTTGAATTCTACCTGTGGGATCTTGGGTGGCTTTGAAAGTTTCCGATCTTTAGGAATATCTTGGATCAAATCTTTCTTCTCTTCGACAAACTCTATGCACATTACTTGTTAGTCTTATTTTTTATTAGCAAACGAATATATCAAATAACTACTAATGATAATAAGAATAAACTTGAATTTTAATCACTCAACTATGATCAAATTTTGTGAATAGTTAAAAATGACATTTTGAAATTATTCTAAAAATAAAAAAAATAAAAACCCAAAGAAAATGTGATATCCAAACAACTTACTTGAATGAAATTATTGAGCAAGCAAGAAAATATAATATCTAAAGAAAATGAACTTGAATAATTTCAAATGGATATTGAATAAAAATGAAGTCATCAGAAAATGAGAATGGAGGATTTCATACTTGAAATGGTTCTCCTTACTGATGAAACCTTCACCAAGTGTGGCCCTTTGTATTCTTGGGCAAGTATTCACCTATTTCCTTTTGGTGTCTTGCAAATAGGTGCATATAATGAAAGATTTTCCATGTGGAACACATCTCTTCTAAGGTGATGTCAATTCAATGCAGTCACCAATAAGTAAATTTATAAGTGAGTTCAAGTTGCCTTTCTAGTACAGTAATGTTGCAAAACAAGAGCAGTGTTCAATTTGAGTTTGGATCATATCATCTGTGCATCCAATAGACAGATTTCAATGAAGAAGCAGAGACAAAACATTAACTAACATAGCACTTCAGTTGAATAAGAGATGTGAGGTTGTCTATCTAATTTGATGAAGCTGCTAAACTAAACTAGAACATTTAGGTTATGTTTGGTTCCTGAAAAGTACTAAGAAAATAATGTTAAGGAAAATGATTTTCTCAAGTTTAATTGTCCTATGGAAAATACCAAAGAAAATCAAATATAATTAAGATTAATTATAAATTTATACATTTTCAAATTATTTAATCTTTAAATCAAATGGTTAAAAAAAGTGAAATGAGTTTAAAGTATAACATAAAAATAATTTATTGACTTCCACTTCTTTTTTTCCTTCCACTTTTTCTCTTTAGTTTTTCATTCAAATTTTCAAGAAACCAAACAAAGCCTTGATGATTTTTTTAAGAATATTTGGAATGGTAACATGATAAACCCAACCCCATACTCGTTATCTAACAAAAGCTGCTAAACTGCAATATAGATCAAGTATTGAATTCATTAACACCATTTTCTATTTTGCATTTGTTTGGCAATTATTTCTCTAATAAAAAAGTTATATTAATGGCTAAATTTAAACTACTTTTTGTATCAAGCGTCTAGTAAATACAAATTTTTGGACCATGTGAAATCTTCAAGCCAATCCAAAGTTGTCTCCTTTCGGGATCCTTTGGGCATTAGGAAATGGTAAGCTTCTTAGGAATGGTGGACTCTACTAGTTATATTAGAGCTCAGTATTTCCTCAAACTCTTAGAATGCAAAACACTTAGAATAAAATAATTTGAAGATGTAAGCATTTAATCAAACAAGTAAGGCACAAATACAAAGAACTACCAAAACAAATGAAAACAGAGCATTTTAAAAGTAAGATAATGAAAATGAAGTCATAGAAAATGAGAAGAAAAGTTAGGGATTTCGGACCTGAAAGGCATTGTGTATCAGTTCAATCTTCATGGATGTATGATATCAATTTGTGGCATATGAGCAATCTTGGGTTAGTCTTCACCTTTCCTTTCAGCATCTTTCTGTGAACAGATGCAGATTATTTAGTGTCTGCAGGTTTTTGAGGGAACATATATTCTGACAGTGACGTGGTTTCAGGGCAGCCACGATTTCCAAGCTCTGTAAGTGAGGTGAGGGTATGTATCAAGTGTAGTAACGTTCCAAACACAAACCAACGTTTAAGATTGAGAGTTATCATATCAGACCTCAGTATTTCCTCAAACTCTTAGAATGTACAACTCCAAGTAAAATGGTTAGTTTAGTGCACATCATCGGAAAGCGCATCCCAGCTGGAAAAAAATTTCAAAATTATTAATGTGAGCAGTAAAAACACAATAATAAAATGGAAACATAGCATTTTGATTCTTAAATAATAAAAATGGGAAGAAAGGTTAGGGATTTCGGACCTTATATTTCATAAATCGATCACTTTGGAAATTAATACGTGGGATATGATCAATCTTGGCCCGGTCTTTACCTGTTTCCTTGTTGTATCTTTCCTCTAGGTGTGGATAATCACAGAAATAAAATGTCTGCAGTTTTTTAAGGGAATAGATCTCTTCTGGCAGTGATGTCAATTCAGAGCAGTCATAAATAATAAGTTCCGTAAGCGAGGAAAGGCTGCCCATCCAGTGTAGTAATGTTGCCAAACCAGAGCACTTAACAATGTGGAGAGTTTCGAGAGTGGAAACATATTGAAGCGGCTCCTCTGGGAGAGATATCATACCATCAATCTCCCATATACTCAGAGACTTCAATGAAGAAGAAGCAGAGATAAACATGAACTGCCTCAGTACCTCTGCTCTGACTCCACGCAGGCTTAGTTCCTCAAGACGAGGTAATGAAGCCACAACCACATTGGAGGATGCCAAGTTAGGGCATTTTATGATCTTTAATTTAGAAAGACAATGGGACGACGGCAGTTCCAAGGATGCCAAGTTATGGCAATTTCTGATCTCTAATTGAGAAAGAGAAGGAGAAGAATGCAGTTCCAAGGATGCCAAGTTATGGCAATCGATGATCTCTAATTGAGAAAGACAAAGAGATGACGGCAGTTCCATGGATGTCAAGTTTGGACAATCATGGATCGTTAATAGAGAAAGAGAAGGAGATGACGGCAGTTCCATGGATGTCAAGTTTGGGCAATCATGGATCGTTAATAGAGAAAGAGAAGGAGATGAATGCAGTTTCAAGGATGGTAAGATATGGCATTTTCTGATATCTAATTGAGAAAGACAAAGAGATGACGGCAGTTCCATGGATGTCAAGTTTGGGCAATCATGGATCGTTAATAGAGAAAGAGAAGGAGATGACGGCAGTTCCATGGATGTCAAGTTTGGGCAATATATGATATCTAATTGAGAAAGAGAAGGAGATGACGGCAGTTCCAAGGATGTCAAGTTTGGGCAATCATGGATCGTTAATCGAGAAAGAGAAGGAGATGAATGCAGTTCCAAGGATTGCAAGTTAGGACACTCACGGATCTCTAACGTTACCAAGCCAGAAAAATGTTGAAGTAGCTCCTTCGGGAGAGATATCATATCATCTATGCTTGCAATATACAGAGACTTCAATGAAGAAGAAGCAGAGACAGACATTATCTGCCATATCACACCATATCTAACTCTTGACAGAGATAGTGTCTCAAGAGAAGGTAATGGAGCCACTTTGAAGGATGCCAATTTAGGGCACTTTGTGATCTTTAATTTAGAAAGACAATGGGATGATGGCAGTTCCATGGATGTCAAGTTTGGGCAATACTTGATATGTAATTGAGAAAGAGAAGGAGATGAATGCAGTTCCAAGGATGCCAATCTATGGCAATAGCTGATCTCTAATTGAGAAAGAAAAGGAGATGAATGCAGTTCCAAGGATGCCAAGTTATGGCAATTTCCGATCTCTAATTGAGAAAGAGAAGGAGAAGGATGCAGTGATGCCAAACCAGAGCATTCATAAATATATAACTTCGAAAGATGAGAAAATGAAGGACCTTCCTCTGCTAGCAAGTCCATCCTCCACAATTCCTTCAACTTTGGCATGTTAAAGAGTTTGAGCGATTCAAGAGATGGGAAGAGTGTCGTTGCTGATGAACCCTCATTCAACTCCACCACTTCTTTCATAACTTCAAGCTTCAAAGACTTGAGAGAAGGGAGTTGAGAAAAGGGTGGCAGAATTTTGCATCTTGAACATCTCCGAATTTCAATTTTAATTAGGTAGGGAAGCAGGGAACCCAACCCATCATTCATCATCCAACTTGGAAATTCCGTACCTCCATAACCTTCTATAATGATATCCTTTAGGTGTTGGTGTGGTTGAAGGCCTTCCATCACTGACTTTTCACCCTCATACCCCTCATCTTGGACCCACCGTTTCCATTTCAATCTCAAGGACTGAAGATATTGTTTTCCTTTCAAAATTTCCCCCCTGGATACCAGTTCAACATCCCTCACGTTTTGAAGATTACTTATGAATAACCCTTCTCTTAGTTGGTTAAGGCCTTTCAATTCACTCAAGCCACCAATTTTTTGATTCCTAGACCACCCTATATCATTCCCAACCACAAACGATGGTAGACTTTGAAGTAAAGTCAACTTGCCGATTCCATGTGGCATATGAGCCAACTTATAACAGCTATCATTCTCCAAGTGTCTAAGATTGATCAATTCCCCTAATTTTTTTGGAAATCTCTGCAAATTCCAACACCTTTTGAGTTTTAGTGTTTGCAAATTCTTTAACCTTGTAATAGCATTTGGAAGTACCTGAAAATCATTGTACGAAAGATCAAGATACCTTAAATGACTCAATTTGCCTAAACACTTTGGCACCTTCTCTACACCCATACGACTTAAGTTCAATGCATGTAAACACATAAAACTCGGAAAAAATGAATTTACAATTGTACTATCCTCAAAAGAATGTTCACCAAGGTTTAGAAAGGTTCTTATGGGTTTTCCCTTTAGAGCCTTTATCATAGGACTTACCTCTTCAAACAATGATACATGACGAACTTCTTCTGGAATGTTATTTACATCACTTCTTAAAACAAGGATCTCAGATCCTACAATTGATTGTGCAAGATCATGTATAAGGTCATGCATTTTAAAATGATTGGTTCCCGCCTTCTCCAACAATGACCTTGACAATAATTCCTCAAGATATTGATCCCCTATATCCTCTAATTGCTCATTATTATCATTTGTAGATTGAATGTAACCTTGTGCGTTCCATAATTGTACCAACAACTTTTTCTCAATTGCATAGTCTTTTGGAAATAAAGCACAATATGTAAAACATTGTCTCAAATGAGTTGACAAATTATCATAACTTAATTTCAGCACCCCTAGAACATTCTCATTTTCATCTCCAAGTGACAGCAAATTTTTATTGTTTCTAATAGACAACCACTGCCCCGGTTCTCTTTTAGACTGCAATATCATTGCTAAAGACTTAATAACGAGAGGAACTCCCTTGCACATTTTTGCAATTTCTTCTCCAATTTCTACAATTTCTGGCTTCAAAATCTCCTGTTCTCTAAATGCAAATTTTGAAAATAAATCCCAAGACTCGTTTTCTCCTAGACCTTTCAAACTAACGGGAGACTTATCTTCCATAATGGATGTAACATTAAGTTTTCGGGTGGTTACTATAATTTTACTACCTTTAGCACCAACCGTCAACAATTTTTTCACTTCATACCATTTTCCAGGATTTTCGTTCCAAACATCATCAAGTACTAACAAGTACTTCTTTTGACTTATTTGGTCGTGAAGCTTGTCTTTCAAACCATCCAAGGTCAGACTCTCCACATCCTGAACTCCCATAGATTTTAAAATCTTTTTGACCCACAGTTTGACGTCAAGACCATCACCAGAATCATCAGAAATGCAAACCCATGTCTTATGCTCAAAATGTTTTACTCTTTCGTCATTGTATACCAATTGAGTGAGGGTGGTCTTACCCAATCCCCCAAAGCCAACGATGGCAACAACGGAAAGAATTTCTTCATTGTTAGATGACAGCTTCCTTATTATCTCCTCTTTGTTTTCTTCTCTTCCTAAAATTTCAGATGGCAATGAGAATGAGTGGGTTTCTCTCCAACTATTCTCTACTCCTATGTGTATTGCCTCCCGTCGAGTCAGATTCAACATGGGGATTTTTTTTTCGATAGCGTCCAGCCTTTCATTGATATCCTTGAGTCTATGACTCATGTTAAAGCGAAAAGCAACTTGATTTGCAGATGAGAAGAAGTCACTGACCTGCCTTGCGAATCCTCCTCGCTGTAGATAATGAGTTTCATAGTCATCCAGCAAGTCATCTGCGTCATACACGGCGCCTTTGAGCCTCTGGACCCAAGCTTCTATTCCACGAGTTTTCTGCTGCTGCTGTTCCTCAGCATCCAGAAGTACACCTTTGATGACGTCCAGGTTGTCCTTGAGCTTGGTTAGCTCCTTTGGAACACCATACATGGATTCAATTTCTTGAAACGTCGAGGACCCCAAGTTGGTCAAAATGTGCTCCACAACACCGAATGGAATTTGGTCAGCCATTTCGGAACAACTCAAAGTAGCAGAAAGCCAAGAAAATACAGCACGTAGAAGATGAGAAGCTGAGGGAATTGTGAGAGAATAGAGAACAAAGTAAGAGATATCTTTATAGGGGTGGATGGGATAGGCCAGGTCACAAGGGTATTGATTAATAATATGGATTCCGTGGACAAGTCATGCCAGGCCATGCCAGTTGTAATTAAAGGTTGTGGATGTATTCAATAATATAAAATGTGGTGCCATCTACATGTTCTCATTCATTAATTTTCAACAATTTTTAAATCACTCTGGGAAGCATGCTCCAACTTGTCCACTTTATATTATATATCAGGTCAGGGCTACAAATCAGTGAACATGTTCACTAAACTATTCTAACTCCCATGTGGCCTGACAAAAAATGGACCGTTACTATTATTAAATTAATTAATTTATCCATTTTTTAATTATAGATTAGGTTAATTAAGATTCCAAATCAATTAACGTATCTACCAAGAACCATCCTAAGTCCCATGTGACACTATAGAAAATATGAACATTTTTTATTATATCTGTTCTGCTGATCCTCAGTATCCACATGTACAGTTTTGATAGTCCCCAGTTTCTTATGATCAGTTCACATGGGTACTAATATAAAAAAACTTTATATAAAATGCATTTCATTTGAGCATATTTCGTTTATTATTGTAAAACAAAATCAAATATTATCAAAATTAATTAAAATAATTATATATTTTTTAATTATTTAATCTTTAGATAAATAAGGAAAATATATACAACGAGTTTGAAGAAACATGCAGAAATAATTTTAAATTTTAAATCCATTTTTTTATTTTTTATTTCTCATTATAACATATGGATTCTCAATATATATAACATGTGGACCCAAAGCTTTGGTTGGATTATTAATTCATAATTTTTATGAAAAAATATTATATATTTATGAGACTAATTTATTTATTTATCTTTATTTTAATTTTTCTTAATTTCACTATTTTTTATTTGGATGAAAAATTCAATTATTAATGTTGTTAAAATTTAAAAAGAGAAATCTAAAAATAATTATTTATGTGGAAATTTTTATTGAAAATTTGAAATGTATAATGTGTGAAAAAAATAAATTTAAATGATTATTTGTTAGGAAGGTGTCTTAAATTCCTATTTAGAATATCATAAAGTTATGAATATTTTCTAACTCTGTGATTGTAATTAAATTCCTTATAAAATAAGAAAAATTAGTAGAAATATCTTTATAAATATTCTAAATTATAAAGGAAAACAATTATGAGAGGAGCAAAAAACACCCAAAGTGAAAACATCTAATAGATCGAAAGGATTCATGATTCAAAGTGAAAATAAACCTTATTGTCATTTTTTTATATTTTTTATTGTCATTTTCCAATAATCAAATATAACCAAAAAGATTTGAGGAAAGTTTGGGAATAGAAACTACATTGCAAAATAATAAGATAATTTAATTTTCTTTTTCTTATTTATTCCATACACATAATTTTCATGTCATAACCCTTATAGTGGTAAAAAGATTTGTAGCACATTAAGGATGAAAAGTTATGAAATATAAGAGTAATATTTTAAAATGAAAAACCAAAAATTAAATTGGTTATGTTATTTTTATTACTTAAATGTTAAGTACAAAAATATTAATTTTTAGTTTTTTTTTTAATTTAAAAGATGAATTTAGTTGTAAGGGTGCATTCATCT
The DNA here is from genome assembly GCF_004353265.1 of Vitis riparia. Lineage (NCBI taxonomy): Eukaryota > Viridiplantae > Streptophyta > Magnoliopsida > Vitales > Vitaceae > Vitis > Vitis riparia. Next base: position 22,266,065 of record NC_048449.1, on the reverse strand, counting down.
TGTGTATTACATACATGGATAATATTTTCATATAAAATATGTACGGGAAGCCAAGATAAATAAATATAATTATTAATTAATTTATAAAATAAAGCACAATCATGTAAAAATCAGAACAAAAAAAAAAAGAATTAGAAGATTTTATTATTTAAATGAGGTTAGTGATCTATCCAACATTTTATAGTATTATACAGTATGTAAAGTCTCCAAATTAATGAGGTAACATGTTCACTTTAAACTATTCAAAGTCCCATGTGACATGATAGAAAATATGGACATTTATTATTCATTAGATGAAGAACTTAAATTAATGGGTGAAGATTTCAAATCTATTAAAATATGGACATTTATTATTGCTCATGATCAGGTCACATGTGTACTGATACGAAAAATAAATAAAAAAATGTGAATTATTATTATGGATACAACATGATATTCCAACTTTATATAAAATGTATACTATCTTTAGCGGTTTTTTCATTTTATTTTTCTCTAAGTTCTCTCTCTCTCTTTCTTTTCCTTTTTGTTCCTCCTGGGTGTTTGGTTGATTAGAAAAAGGTCCATATTTTATGGGATATTTCTAAAAAAGAACAACCACATATGGAAGATATATAGAAAAAAAAAAAAATTAAGAAAAATTATTTTCTATATTTGATTTATAATAGAAAAATCAAATCAAAATAATTAAAATAATTATATATTTTTAAATTATTTAATTTTATATATATATAAAAAAATATTATATATTATGTGAAAGCTCCAAATTAATCAGGGAACATGTTCACTTTAAACCATTCGAAGTCCCATGCATGTGGCCTGGTAGAAAGATAGTAGAAAGATATGGACATTTATTATTGATTAGGTGAAGAATTTAAATTAGTGGTTGAAGATTTCAAATCAATTATTAACTTGTCTACCTACAACTATTCCAAGCCCCATGTGACATGATATAAAATATGGTTGCGTTTCCTCAGCATCCAGAAGTATTATTATTATGGATACAACATTATTAAGAAAAGAATATGGAAAATATATAGAAAAGAAAAAAATTAAGAAAAATAATTTTATGATATTTGGTTTATAGTCAAAATAATTAAAATTAATTAAAATAATTATATATTTTAAATAATTTAATATTTTATATAAATAAAAAAATATAAATGAAACAAATTTGAAAAAATAATTAAAAATAATTTATTAATTTTACATCTATTTTCTACTTCTTCTTTTTTTTTTTAACTTTTTTATATTTTATTTTTCTCCCTATTTTTTCCTTGTATTTTTGTGAAAAGTTTCCAAAATAAAACTCAACCTTTATAAAAGCAATAGAAAATTACAATAAAAAGTAAAAATAAAAAAAATAAAAAATTAGGCAAATTGAACAACTTCATTTATATCAAAATTCAAGCTAATTTGGATTTCCTTTGACCAAGAGGAGAAAGGGCCATTCATAGAGTAAGGCTATATATATATATATAAGGAAAAAAATGATTATTCCTTAAATAAAAAAAAAAAGTAAAAAACTTTTAATTGTGTGAAAATTGTGATTAGCATTATTCTCAATTCTATGTCAACATTTTAAAGAAATTTAAACTTGTCGATTAAAATATAGATGAAGAAGTTGGAAGAGTTGGGAAAGAGTGTAGTGACATATCACATGGGGGTCACATGCAGTGGATGTGGTCATTTGATGATGCATTCTTGGTAGGAATTTTATAATTCCATAGGTAGAGACGTGGGAAACACCATGCTTTGTACAACTCAAATACAGTTGTATTATGTCTTCATACTTTTTATTTATGATCGGCATCAATATATACTCAAATATACTTTTTCAAAAATAGTTATCAAACAGGATTGAATACTCCTTCTAGAAGAAAGATATACAAATAATTTAAATACAAAAATTGAATCTAAACTACCACTCAATATTTTATAGAAAATGATACCATCAATTAATTACTAATGAATACAAATCACAAGGTTGTAACAGAGACCAAGCATTGAAGGAGGGGAAAACCAAGTGGATAAACTTATATTAATTAAAACTCAAGTTACCTAATTTGTTCATTTTCTGCAAAATAGTCCAAAAATGTTAATTAGAAGGCCTTTAAAATGAGAAAAAAATGGAGAAGCTTCATTAATAAGCACTCACCCACAATTAAATATTAAAACTTAAAACTAGCTAATATATTATAATAATATACATTCTATGTCATGTATACTTGTTTTAATAATTTTTTTCACTATAACTATATTTTATTTTGTAACTTTTGTAACAAAAAATATTTGCCCAATACCACTAAGGATGGAAAATTGTGAATAATAAGAGAGAATTTCTAAAAATATTTATAGTAGACTTTTGTGAATAAAAAAATGACAACACTGGTAATACATTATTTTTTCAAACGAAATGGTTTAAATACTTTTTATTTCTTAAAATATTTTAAGTAAAATATTAGTAAATTCTTCATGCATATCACATGAACAATAATTTTATAAAATGTCAAAGGAAAGCGACAAATACATAAATATAATTAACGAATCAATTTATAAACCAAAGTGTGATGATATAAAAATTAGAAAATAAAACAAGTCTACAAGCTCACTATTATTAAAATTGAAATCGATTAATTTGTTATCTGTTCGAAGAATGCAACAAAACTTTTAATAAAAAGAAGTATATTTAATCAAAATAACAAATTCGTTAAAAGTAGTGAATAAAACTATTTCTCATCATCAGGGTGCAACAATAATGTCATTCTTTAAGTACAGTGATGGACAATCAAAATGATGGTGGTTGAAAGCCATAAAAAATTTAGTTTATTCTCATTGAATATAATTGGTTTTGAGAAGAAATGATAAATACCTGATCCAAGAATTAATATTGGAGTTAAGAGTTATGGGTTCACTCCATAGAAGTGGAAGGATTGTTAGTGTACAACAATTTTACTCTTTAAGATTAGGAATAAACCACTTAAATGATGGTAATTGAATGTAATACAAAGTTTAGGCTATACACGTCAAACATCAATTAATATTTTAGATGAGATGGACAAAACTCATTCTAAGACTTGAAATTATCAAAAATTAATTCAATAAGATAAAACTAATCCTTTTTGTGTTATTCAAATCACATCAAAATTTAAGTCAACACCAAATCTCAAGCACACATAATCTCCGACTTACTTTTTTAGACATATTTTCTCAAAACCAATATCAAATCTCAAGCTTACCGAATCTTGAGCCTTACATCTTATGCCATCATTTTCGTTGGGAGTGAAAATATTATCGACACAATAATCTTTATATTGATTAATGTTCAAATATCAACTACAAAAGAAAATATTTGGGAGAGAATTGATAATGATTTTAAATTTCAATTATGCTCGCACTTGGCCATAAATTAGATTACCAAAATATCAAAGTAATGGTAAATAAATATATGTTATCGATAATTCTTTGAGGATGAAAATTTATAAGTGTGAATATTTGAAGAAAGATATGAAGTTGGGTTAGGTTTTGGTCAATATGGTGCCTCATAAAATTTATTATTGTTGAATTTATCGATTTTCTATTTTTGGATGAAGTTTTGTTGATTTAATAATTTCATTTTGATACAAAAGTTGAACTTCTAATGTTATTAAAAAGTAAGAGGTGATAAGAAAGAAAAAAAAAATATAAACTTAGGTTTATCAAGACAATATAATACGTTAACTTGCCCATGTTATGTTATATATTAGGTGAAGGCTACAACTGAGACGTTGATTCGTTCATTGAAAACTCCCATGTGACCTAATAGAAAATATGGACACTTATTATTCATTAGGTGAAGACTTTCAATACTTATTTTATCCTAGTTTTGATGGTGTCCATTTTCTTATTATCAGGCGACATGAATATAAGAACGGATGATGGGCGCCGCTCCTCTTGCCCCCTGTTGGATGACCCAGGATGGTTGGATGCTTTGAAGCTTTTGGTGGCTTCACTTTTAGCAGTCTAGCCAGTTACCAGAACCTGCTGTGTAGCGGCGCGGATGTCATCTTCTAGCATGGAGTATTTACTTGCACGCCGGAATAATTCGTCCATGGTTGTAGGAGGCTTTTTGGCGAGAGACTCGAAGAAAGTGGTCCCTGAGCTTATGCTCCGCTTAAAAATTTGGCGAATTGCATCCATGCTGTACAACTCGACTTGAAGGACAGCTTGTCTGAAGCGCTTCACGAACTCTCTCAAAGTTTCGTTTTCTTGCATTTTAAGATTCTGCAAGGTGCTGATATTCTGCTTATGTCTGGCTGAGCATAAGTATTGCCCTACGAAGACCTCGGACAAATCCCGAAAATTGTCAATCGAGTTCGCGGGCAGTCGGTGAAACCACGATAGAGCCTGGCCTTGTAGGCTAGCTGGGAAAACCTTGCACAATAGCATATCATTCCCTATGTCAAGGGTCATGAGTTGTCGATAATGCATTATGTGATCAAAGGGATCGTTGGACCCATCATATGTGGAGAATTTCGAGACGATGAACCCTCGAGGGGGCTCATATCCAATAATACGCGAGCTGAAAGGCGTGGAGAGCATGTCGTCCAGATGCCTGCTTATAAAGCTTGGAGCGGCTGTGTGCAAGGGATTTTTACCACTCCGCGCCACTGGGGGGTGGGCGGTATGTCCCTGTAAAGTAGGCGAGCTTGAGGGCTCGGAGTGTACCTCTGGCAATACGGTGGCGTGAGGCCTGTTTTTGTGAGATGTTTGAGGTCCCAAACGTGCATACATGACGTCAGATATTTGGGGCCTTTTCTCATGTCGTAGTTTGGATGAAACTCGAGTGGAGCCTGAGCTTTCGTCTCGTTGGACACGGTGGGTGTGCACCGGGGTTTCGACAGGCCATACTTAGTGCGCCTTGAGGGTTGGGCTTGCCTCTCGGGGGAGTGGAGCTCCTTGACTATGATGGGGGCCCTGTCTCCACTGGTGGTGTTGAGGTTGAGGAGAACTTCGATTCCTCAAATCATTGTTTTCTTCCTTAAGCTTCCTTTTTTCTTGGAGCATAATTTGCATCTGCCGTTCGTTCTCTCGCTGTCGTCTTTCCATGGTGTTCCGCCATTCAAAGTGACTTTCGGCACCTTTGGCTAAAGCTCGACTCCTTGAGGGTGAAGTCATCTTTACAGTTGGAAGGTTTAAGATTTACTAAGAAGAGAAGACGTTTTCCCACAGATGGCGCCAATGTTGGTGGCGAAATTCCCCTCCTACAGTGATCGTCAACAGCAGTGAAATCTCGATCAACGCAGAGTAGCAATTCCTCTTTCTTTTTGCAAAAAAGGTATCTGGACGGGATGTCCGGATTCACCCTCCGATGATTTTGTCAACCATGGATTAAGAAATCAAGTTATCAGGTTAATTTTTACTTTTTCTCAGGGATGGCAAGCTTGCCTTCCTCCCTTTGTGAAGCCTCTTCTATATAGTGTCAGAAAGTATGGCACCGCCTTGTTGGCGGGTCCCATTGTCATGATTGTGGCTCATAGGGAGGCTAAACAATCATGACATTTCTGATGTCAAGTGGGGGTTGTCAAGAAGGTATTCTGGCGGTAGACGTCGCCGCAATTTACGACTTTTAAATATCGGGGGTGTGTCAGGAAGCTTGAGAAGACATGGGAATGTCTTGTCAAATGTATCTTGCATTTATGATGAGTGGCAGTTCTGGGGACTTGGTTGTCAGTGTCGTCAGAGTTATCTTTTTTATTGTGGATGGAGATGGATCCGGCGAATCGCGAGTGTCTGGCGAGTTAAGCTGCCCGGGTATGCTATCACTAGAGTAGCCGGATATGCATATCCGGGGAAGTCGAATCGTCATCCTTCTCCACCCGGTTGTGAAGTATCCGGAGAAGGTGGAACGTCGATTAGATATAATGGCGGCTATGAGTCATTCGGATGGAATGTGCGATGATTCCCGTCCGGGTGGAATTAGCTATGCCATGTGTCCGGAGGGGAGTTGTCCACGTGGCCAAAGGAGAGAGAGCCACGTGGCACTTTTTAGTGGGGATCCCACAATTACCATTTTTTTTACAAATAGATTATTTTGGTCTTAAACTCTCATTGTAGACCAATTGAGAGCAAGGGTGGCCTTACCCAACCCCCAGTACCAAGTATGGCAACAACTTTAAGATTTATTCTTAAATGAAAACAACTTCCGTATCACACCCTTTTTGCTTTCATCTCTTCCAATAATATCAGTAAAGGAATGGGTGTTTCTCCAACTACAGTAAAATAATACTCTTGGAACCAAGAGAATTTATCATTTTTGTTGGATTATTAATTTATTGATAAATAAATAATTTAACTTATAAATAAAATTATATTTTTACTATAAAGTAGTTGTAAATGTATAATTATTAAATCTAAAAACAATGAATATGATAAAAAATTAATACGTAAAAGTCTAAGAGACTTAGAAAAAATAGATCGTTGCTGAGTCACATGGGCACTGAATAATATTATGTAATAGGTGGACAAGTATTAAATAATACTTCCCATAAAATGCGGTCGTTGTCAATATAAAATGTGGTGCCATCTGTTCTCATTCAACCTTATAACCAATGTATTATTTATGCTCCACTGCTTTATTCATTTTACTTTTTTTCCTTCACGTCCAAGTCTTTTGGATGGACATTTGGCTGATTATGAGGAGCCAAGATAAAGCAAATAGGAAAAAAAAAGAGAAGAGAATGTAACTATCCATATCCAACAGTACACATATTTTTAAACTATTTTAAAGTTTATCTATATTATTAATATGAACTCACGCTTATATAATGTTAGGAGTTTTCTCATATATGCTATGTGAGATTTCATAAAAAAAAAAAAAAAAAGAAAAGAAATAATGAAGAAAATAAAAAATAATTTTAAAATAAAAAAATTATGTTAATAATTCCCATATAAAGATTAAATAATTTAAAAATACAAAATTTTTAATTAATTTATTTAGTTTTTCTTATTTTTCGATAGTAAAACTAAATATCAAAGGATTAGTTATTTTTAAAAAAATATTTCAATAATTAAGCATAATCTAAAAGATTTTTCCCTTTTATATTTCTTTCAAAAAAAAAAAAAGGATGAGAAAATTTTGTGAATCCAAAGTGTATTCCTCTGTAATTTTAATTGTTCTACTTGTAGTTTTTCCTTGGCAAACGAATAGGAGATAATTTTTTAGAATTTTTTTTTTACCTTTTTCTTTTTATTTTTATCCTTAATTTTTTAGTCAAACATGACCTAATATTATAAAAATATAGAAGTTTTAGAAAAAAAAAAAGTGTAGAATCTTTTTGTTTTTTGGTTTCACAATTGTTTTCAAGAGCAATTTTTTTTTTATTTTTTCTTAAAAAAAAAACTAGAAAACATGTGTGGTAATAAAAAAAAAACTATTTTCTATTTTCTATTTTTTTTATAAAAAAATAGAATGTTAGATAACATCTTTTTATTTTTTTTCACTTGCTTTTTGAAAGTTGCTTAAAATAATAATTATATATATATATATATATATATATATATATATATATATATATATATATATATATAATGAATAAAAATAAAGTTTTATACAAAAATTATTTTCAAAACATATTTAAAAATATTAAAAACATGTTAAAAACATTTCAAGTTTCAAATAGATTTTTATTTTACAAAATATCATAAAACAATTTTAAAAAACTATTGTTAAAAACTATTTTTCAAAAATAGTTACCAAACAGGATTGAATACTCCTTTTAGAAGAAAGATATACAAATAATTTAAATACAAAAATTGAATCTAAACTACCACTCAATATTTTATAGAAAATGATACCATCAATTAATTACTAATGAATACAAATCACAAGGTTGTAACAGAGACCAAGCATTGAAGGAGGGAAAACCAAGTGGATAAACTTATATTAATTAAAACTCAAGTTACCTAATTTGTTCATTTTCTGCAAAATAGTCCAAAAATGTTAATTAGAAGGCCTTTAAAAAGAGAAAAAATGGAGAAGCTTCATTAATAAGCACTCACCCACAATTAAATATTAGAACTTAAAACTAGCTAATATATTATAATAATATACATTCTATGTCATGTATACTTGTTTTAATAATTTTTTCACTATAACTATATTTCATTTTGTAACTTTTGTAACAAAAATATTTGCCCAATACCACTAAGGATGGAAAATTGTGAATAATAAGAGAGAATTTATAAAAATATTTATAGTAGACTTTTGTGAATAAAAAAATGACAACACTGGTAATACATTATTTTTTCAAATGAAGTGGTTTAAATACTTTTTATTTCTTAAAATGTTTTAAGTAAAATATTAGTAAATTCTTCATGCATATCATATGAACAATAATTTTATAAAATGTCAAAGGAGAGCGACAAATACATAAATATAATTAACGAATCAATTTATGAACCAAAGTGTGATGATATAAAAATTAGAAAATAAAACAAGTCTACAAGCTCACTATTATTAAAATTGAAATCGATCAATTTGTTATCTGTTCGAAGAATGCTACAAAACTTTTAATAAAAAGAAGTATATTTAATCAAAATAACAAATTCGTTAAAAGTAGTGAATAAAACTATTTCTCATCATCAGGGTGCAACAATAATGTCATTGTTTAAGTACATAGATGGACAATCAAAATGATGGTGGTTGAAAGCCATAAAAAATTTAGTTTATTCTCATTGAATATAATTGGTTTTGAGAAGAAATGATAAATACTCGATCCAAGAATTAATATTGGAGTTAAGAGTTATGGGTTCACTCCATAGAAGTGTTAAAGGAAGGATTGTTAGTATACAACAATGCTACTCTTTAAGATTAGGAATAAACCACTTAAGTGATGGTAATTGAATGTAATAAAAAGTTTAGGCTATCCATGTAAAACATCAATTAATATTTTAGATGAGATGGACAAAACTCAATCTAAGACTTGAAATTATCAAAAGTTAATTCAATAAGATAAAACTAATCCTCTTTGTGTGATTCAAATCACATCAAAATTTAAGTCAACACCAAATCTCAAGCACACGTAATCTCATACTTACTTTTTTAGACATATTTTCTCAAAACCAATATCAAATCTCAAGCTTACTGAATCTTGAGCCTTACATCTTATGCCATCATTTTCTTTGGGAGTGAAAATATTATCGACACAATAATCTTTATATTGATAAATGTTCAAATATCAACTACAAAAGAAAATATTTGGGAGAGAATTGATAATGATTTTAAATTTAAATTATGCTCACCCTTGGCCATAAATTAGATTACCAAAATATCAAAGTAATGGTAAATAAATATATGTTATCGATAATTCTTTGAGGATGAAAATTTATAAGTGTGAATATTTGAAGAAAGATCTGAAGTTGAGTTAGGTTTTGGTCAATATGGTGCCTCATAAAATTTATTATTGTTGAATTTATCTATTTTCTATTTTTGGATGAAGTTTTGTTGATTTAATAATTTCATTTTGATACAAAAGTTGAACTTCTAATGTTATTAAAAAGTAAGAGGTGATAAGAAAGAAATTTTTTTTATAAACTTAGGTTTATCAAGACAATATAATACGTTAACTTGCCCATGTTATGTTATATATTAGGTGAAGGCTACAACTGAGACGTTGATTCTTTCATTGAAAACTCCCATGTGGCCTAATAGAAAATATGGACATTTATTATTCATTAGGTGAAGACTTTCAATACTTATTTTATCCTAGTTTTGATGGTGTCCATTTTCTTATTATCAGGCAACATGAATATAAGATGTGAATTATTATTATTATGGACATTATAATTAAGGGTTATTGAAGAGATGTGATATTATCAAATGTAGCTTCATGTGCTCGCATTAATTATATTCCAACTTCATACGAAATTTATTAGTGTATGCTTTATTCATTTTACTTTTCTTTTCATTCATTCTTTTAAACGATGTTTGGTTGACTTGGAAAGTTCCATATTTTATGGGATATTTCTAAAAAGATTAAACATAATTAGGCTATATGGTTTTTTTTTGTTCTTCCTTGAAAAATGTTTTGGAAAAAGGGGAAATTTTTGTTAAGGAAAATGTTTTTTATGTTTATTTTACTATAAGAAATATGAAAGAAAATAAAATATAATTAAAATTAGTTAGAAACTTTAAAAAAAAAATTACTTAATTTTTATATAAAAGATAAAAACTAAATGAGTTAAGTTTGAAGAAGTGTGTAAAAATAATTTATTAATTTAAAATTTATTTTTTATTTTTTTCATTTTATTTATTTATTTATTTTCTTTCTTTTTTATTACATTTTTTTTTTTTACTACTTTTCAAAAAACAAACATAATCTTAATGAAAACAAATAAAAATTACATCTTGAACTAACAAAAATGTATTATGATTAGAATGTCAAATATCATTCTTTTTGGTGGTCTTTATATTGCCATTAAATTAGATATATCATGAAATTTTCAATCATTTTAAGTTTGTTGGGTGTAATATACATATATGGAATCTAAATGATAGAGATGTTGTTAGGACATTGAGTCTTGTTTGTATGTTGACAATTTTATTTCTTTTAATGTTTGGCCACATAAGTCCTGTTAGATAGTGACTTGCACTTCATTGAAGATCAAGGGTTGTTGTTCGTTCAACCGAGAAGTCACAGGTACATCTGAAAAGGTTTGACTTGTGGCAAGTTAGACTTCTATTAGGTATAAAGAGGAACGATATCTTTTAAATCAACAAAAATTGATTATTTATTTATTTATAAAGTGAATGAAACAGGGGACACTTGAGTAGGCATCAACACTCAAGCATTGGGACCGCTCAAGCGCTTAGCACCACTCAAGGACCCGAGGCACTCAAGCGGTGGTTATGTGCGCTCAAGCGCTCATGTATTTCTTGCAAAAAATTAGAGAATAATTTTGAGAATTTCACATAAGTTGGGTTTGGAAACCTATGCATATCAAATCTCTTCGGGTTATTTGCCTATATATACCTCTCCATAACCCTTATAGGGTAAGAGATTAGAGATATTCAAAATAGTCTCTTTAAGAGAAAGCCTAACGAGTCATAATGATCTCTCATTCAAAGAATTCAAGCTTTGAATCTCGTGGTTGAAGATCTTCATCCCTTTAGCGAGGCTGAAGTGTATTCATTGGAGCAATTAGGGATTACTGCATCATAGACGTGGATTAAGTTGTAGATACTGGAGAGTAAGTTTTTAGGGTAAAGTGATCAGGTAAATTTATGTAACTTGATATCATATAGTGGATTTAGATTAACAGTCTTAGACCTCATGGTTTTTTTTATATCCATAGTTGGTGTGAGGGTTTTCCATGTAAATATCCTTGTGCCTCATTGCATATATTTGATTATCTTGATTACATTGTCCATTGTTGAATGAAATTAATAATCTCTAACTTCTTGCAAGGAAAAAGTTAGTTATAATATACAAATAATTTTTAAATACACTCATTCACCCCCCTTCCCTTTGGGTGTTATCCTATTAGACTTTTGGTTTTTCAATTGATATTATAGACAAATAAAAATCGATTTTTTTTTCATATTGATTAAAAATCAAATTTTTATTAATTATATAGGATAAAAATGAATTTTTTTTTATTGATTTTGTATGTCTAGTATGAAACAATAAAAACTAGGGCTCCTTTAAATAGTCCACCTTGCTTCTATGGGAGTAACCATCCCTATTGGAAAGCCTAGATGAAGTTTTTTCTCAAGATGCAAGGTGAACGCCCTCACTGTTTCTTGATGTTCGTGGAAGATCACTTGGAGAATTAAAACCTAAACAAGATTGAGACAAAGCTGATAATGAAGGAAGTGACGCCAATGTTAGGGCTTTATTTAGTATCTTTAATAGAGTTCGTCTAGATGCGTTTCGTAAGATAAGAAACCATACTCATGCTAAGGAAGCATGAGATATCCTTCAAGTCACTCATAAAGGTACGTCTACTATTAAAGTTTCTAAATTGCAAATGCTTACTACTAAATTTGAGATTATTACGATGCATGAAAATCAAAACTAAATTTGAGATTATTAGTTAATTCTTCTTTGAACCTTGGAGAACCCATTCTAGATTCAAATGTAGTAGGAAAAATTATTGAGTTCTCTCCTAAAGAGATTTAGACCTGAAGTTATTGCCATAGAGGAAAGCAAAGACATTGATTAGATGAGATTTTATGAACTTGTTGGCTTTATATAGACATATGAGATGCCCCTACCTAATTCTCAAAAGCCCCAAGACTCTGCCTTTAAGGCTTCAGAGAATGAGGAAAAAGATACTGAAATGTCACATAATATAACTAGGAATGAATTGATTTATATGACTAAGAGAATTAAAACGGTAATGAAATTCAACAAAAATTTTGCAAAAATCAAGAATCTAGAAAAGGAAAGAGACTTAAGAAATCATCCAAAGAAAATGACAAAGGTTCCTCCAAAGGTAAGAAAGTAGAATGCTTTAACTGTGGTGGTTTAGGACACTTTGCTACTGATTGTCCTAACCCAAAAAATATCAAAAAGTCTATGCAAGCTACATGGAGTGACATTGATTTTGAAGAAAGTGGTTCCACAACTTCTGAAGATACAAGGTATGATCCTAATAACTTTTTAGCTTTTGTTGCATCTATGGAAGTTGTGCATGATAGTGAATGTGATAGTGATAGTGACAATGAATTCACTAATGATCAAAAAGCTACTTTTCTGAATAATCTTGTTGTTGAGCATGAAAAACTTATTAAGAATTATTTAAGATACCATCATATACTTGAAGCTTACAAAACTAAGATTGATGTGCTAAAAGAAAAGAAGATTAATATACTTGAAAAAAAATTAGATTTCTTGAGTCTGAACATCATTCTCTTATTGAGAAGAATAAGGTTCTTACTCAAGAGATGAAAAATAGTAAGTCTTCTTCATTTGTGAATGAGATCTTTCACCTTAGAACTAAAATGCTTAATGAAATACTCGATAAATGCAAAACCCATGGTGATAAATGAGGTTTGGGGTATATTAATAAAGATGGAACTCTTTCTAGTGGAGAAATTGTGTTTGTTAAAGGAAAAGATGAAACCCCCAACCAAGCAACATCTCTCATAAACCCATCACTATACACTGAAAGAAAATAGGACACACTCAATATAGGTGCTACACCAAGTTCCTAGAGAGATTTGAATCTCAAATAAAAAGGCTAATGAATGACTCTAATTCCCTTAAAAATAACATCTTGAATAATGGAAAAGGGAATAAACCTAATCAAAAGCCTATATCTCAACAAAGCTCCTCTAAGTTACCACCTAGAATTAAACAAGTTTGAATGAAAAAAAAAATAGGACTAAATGTCAAGTAGTCTTCATTGCACTTAAAGTTAGGTCTTCTAGTGAGTGATACTTTGATAGTGGTTGCTCTAGACACATGATAAGAGACAAGTCCTTCTTTCATATCTCTTAAGGACTATAATGGTGGCACAATTACCTTTGGGGATGGAAACTTAGCTTGTGAAAGACAAATGAAGTATATCTATCCCTACTTGTCCTAAGTTAGATGGAGTTCTTTATGTAGATGAACTCAAGGCAAACCTCCCAAGTATTAGTCAAATCTATGACAAAGATCATAGGGTGAATTTTTGCTAAGACTTATGCAAGGTAGTCAATAAAGAAGGAAAAGTCATTACCACAGGACATAGGATAGTTGACAACTGTTATGCAATAAATCCTAACTCTAAGACACCTCTTGTGTGCATTAGTACAAAGCTAGACCTTACTAAACTCTGGCATAGAAGGCTAGGTCAAATAAATTATAGGGATCTTGTACACTTAGTTAATAGTGAAAAAGTTAGAGGAATCCCTAAACTTAGTGGTGAACCTAAACCCATTTGTGGTGGGTAAACAATAAAAAAGTTCACACAATAAGGTTAAGGAAATTAGGACCACTAGATCTTTAGACCTTCTTCTTATGGATCTTATGGGTCCTATGCATATTGAGAGTAGAAGTGGTAAGAGATTTATCTTATTTGTTGTGGATGATTTTTCAAGATACTTCTTTGTGAGTTTTCCTATGGAGAAATCAAAGAACCCAAATAATATTCCTCAAAGTGAAGTTGACCCCAACAAGGATGAGAATATATCTCAAGAAGATAATTATGAAGAAATGGGGAATAAGCATAAATCCAAAGTACCCAAGAACTACTGTATCTCAAAAGTTATAGGTAACGTGAATGAAGGTGTAGTTGCTAGGAGATAATCAAGATTAAATGAGATGGATCTTATATGCTATACCTCCCAATTGGAGCCCAATAACATGGAGTAAGATTTAGAAGATGAGTCTTAGATTACAACACTATAGGAAGAGTTGAATCAGTTCACTAGGAACGATATGTGGTATTTAGTCCCTAGGCCTAAAGATAAGTATGTCATAGGTACAAAATGGATTTTAAAAAATAAACAAGATGAAAATAGGGTCATTGTGAGGAACAAAGCAAGATTAGTAGCCCAAGGATACTCACAGATAGAGAGGATTGATTATAAAGAGACATTTCCACCCGTAGCCCAACTAGAATCAATCAAGATACTTGAGCTATAGTATGCTCCTTGAGAATGAAGCTTTATCAAATGGATGTCAAGAGTGCTTTATTTAATGGTATTCTAAGTAAATAAGTTTATGTTGAGTAACCTAAGGGTTTCGAGGATTCAAAATTCCCCAATCATATCTATAGGTTGAAGAAAGCCTTTTATGGATTAAAACAAGCTCATAAAGCTTGGTATGAGATGATTACTACCTATCTTTTGGAGAAAAAGTTTGAGAAAAAGGAAGTTGATATAACCTTGTTTACTCATAGGTACAAGGATGAATTACTAGTGATCCAAATTTATGTTGATGTTATTGTTTTTGGAGCCACCTCTAGTGATCTTGTCTTTAGTTTTGTTAGGGAAATGAAGACTGAATTTGAGATGAGTATGATTGGTGAACTAACTTTCTTCTTAGGATTGTAGATTAGACAACTAAAAGATGAAATCTTTCTTTCACAATTTGAATATGCTAGGTAGTTAGTGAAGAAATTTGGTCTAGAATCCACCAAACACTCTAGGACACCTATGAACACTACCAGTAAGCTTAGTAAGGATGCATCTGGAAAGGATGTTGAAAAAAAGCTCTATAGGAGTATGATAGGAAACTTATTATACCCCATAGTGAGTCGTCCTAACATATCATTTTGTGTTGGTGTTTGTGTTAACTAACAAGCAAACCCCAAAGATTCACACTTAATTTCCGTTAAAAGAATTATATTATATATTAGTGAGACTCTTGATTATGGTTTTTGGTATCCCTATGATTCTTCTCTTATGATTGTTAGTTATTTCGATGTTGATTGGGTCGGAAATGTTGAGGATAGAAAAAGCACATATGATGCTCACTTTTTTATTGGTGATTGTTTTATGGGTTGCCTTAGTAAGAAAAAAAATTCTATATCCTTATCTATTGTTGAAGTTGAATATATTGTTGCTGAAAGTTGTTGTACACAATTCTTGTGAATGAAACAAATACTGAAAGACTATACGATTGAGTAAAGGACCGTGAACATATACTATTAAAACTCTAGTTCTATAAATATATCAAAGAATCATGTTCTTCATTCTTGTACTAAACATATTGAAATTTGTCATCATTTCATTAGGGATCTTGTTGAAGAAAATGTTGTTTCTCTAGAGTTTGTCCCCACAAAACATCAATTGGCAGATATCTTTACAAAACCCCTGAATTATCTTTGGTTTGAGTTCCTTAGGAAATCCTTGGGCATATGCCTAATTGACTAATTATCTAATGTTATAGGTCTTGAAAGGTTTTGAGCTTAATTGTTTCATTGTCTAATTTTTGTTCCTTGGGCTTTCTTCTGGTTTGCTTTGGACATATGATTGTTTCTTTTTTACTTGATATATTGGCATGATTTTTAATATCTCAAGTTTGAGAATTGGAGAAATATACTATATCTACAAGACTTAATGTGGATTGATTCTTAGATATTTGTTAATCACTACTAATGATATGATTCTTGATAATTAAATGTCTCTAGAGAGTGGAATTTCATTAGTTTTTGTATTGATTAGACAACATCACATTTGCAATAATTACTCTAAAAAATTTTCTAGGCCCAAAACAACATCACCAAATGAAGGGGGAAAAAAAAAACTACTCGACTGACATAATAAGTTTTTGGTCTATGATATGTTTGGTTGGAGTTATATATTAAAAAACAATAAAAAATGATAGTGCATATGAAAGTTCACAAATATAATTACAACTTGTATGACACTCCTGACAAAAATTGAAAGCAAAATGAAAGATGATGTAGAGATTAAAAGCAGGCAACAGATTACCTGAAATATATGGCAGAGAGTAGACCTGATTTCTAAGGAAAGCAGGACCTTTGTATATCAGCCATCTGATAGATACGAATTTATGGGCCATGAGAAAATTTTTAGGCAATCCAAAACTTTTGTTAGGTGATTTTGAGGTAGCAAATGGAAGAACGTAGGCAATGATTTCAAGTTGAGCCAAGAAGAAATAATCACAAGCGTCTTAAGCAAGTTGAAATCTGCAACAAAATAATAATTAAATCATCCCAACATATTTCCAAACTTCAATTACCAATTCATGGTGCATTAGAAATTGATTTGAAGGGAAAAAATTTCAAACTTGTTTAAGCATTTCATCAAATGAATAAGGTGTGGACATAAAAAAAATCAAAATCACTTTGGCATCTCTCGTGGTGGCCCTTTTCCATCTAACCCCCCAAACACATTTGCATAACCATGGGCATACCATGATATATATAAATAAATAAATAAAATTGAAGGGGTTTTTTAATACTCTTTCCATTATATCTTTGATTGAAACTTTTATATCCATGCATATTTTTATCACAATGAAAAAGAAAATTCTATATATACATATTTTCTACCATATCAAGAAAACGAAACTAAAATCTTATTGAGAAAGAAAAATAATCCATTGAAGAAAAAAAGAAAATATAACCCAAAATAAAGAGTTCTAATAAAAAATTGTGTAAGAATTAAAAAAAAAAAGAGCAATTCAGAAATTAGTAATTTTAAAATTTTGACGAAATAAATAAAAGGTGAGCAAATTAAAACCTTAATAAAAAAATAATTTAATAAAAGTTTTTATATTTGTTTGATTAATTTTATTTGGAAAATTTATCCTTTAGAAGAATTAATATGAAAGTCAAGAAAAATATTATTGCTTCTAAAAAATCTATTTAATTATTCATGTAATTAGGAAATTAAATCAAAATGAAGCCATAAGAAATGAGAAGGGTGGATTTCAGACTTGAAATGTCTCTCTATATTGATGAAATCTCCATCAAGTATGGCTCTCTGTGTTCTTGAACCTGAAATGTTTCTTTTTGGCATCTTCAAGCAGGTGCCGACAATGAAAGATTTTTTAGTGTCAGAAGGTTTTTGAGGGAATGCATCTCTTCTGAAAGTGATGCCAATTCAGCGCAGTCACAAATATGAAGGTCCATAAGTGAGGTGAAGCGACCTATCCAGGGCAGTAATATTGCAAAACCAGAGCAGAATTCAATTTTGAGAGTTTGGATCCTGGAAACATGCTGAGGCAGCTCCTCTGGGAGACATCATAGCACCTGAGCATCCAATAGACAGAGACTTCAATGAAGGGGAGAGAAACATTAACTGACACAGCACCTCAGCCCTCGTTAAGACTTCAATGTAGATTTTGAGCATCTACAGGTTTTCGAGGGAACGTACCTTCTGGCAGCCATGAATTCCAAGTTCTGTAACTGAGGGGAGGCTGCCTATCCAGTGCTGTAATGTTTCAAAAACAGAGCGATGTCTAATGTTGAGACTTTAGATCATGGAAACATGTTGAATCAGCTCCTCTGGGAGAGATATCATATCAAATCTCGCCTCAACCCCAAGTAAAATGATGAGTTTCATGTACATCATCATCGACTGTATATGTGGTCTGGAAAAAAAAAATGGATTTACTGATGTGAGCATTTTAACAAACATATGAAGTGCCAATATGAAAGAATTACCAAGACAGAATGAGAAAACCTTGCATTTTGATCGAAAAAATAATAAAAATGAGAAGAAAGGTTAGGGATTTCGGACCTCCCTTGTTATTCACTGATCAGTGTAGAAATCAATATGTGGGATATGAGCAATCCTGGGCCAGTCTTCCCCTGTTTTCTGTCGGCATATTTTCTCTAGATGTTGACAATCCCAGATATAGAATTTCTGCAGGTTTTTAAGGGAACGCATCTCTTTTGGTAGTGATTTCAATTGACGGCATTCATGAACTCCAAGCTCTGTAAGTGAGATGAGGCTGCCTATCCAGTGTGGTAACGTTGCCCCAAAGTAGAAAAATTCATTGAATGATTCCCCCCCAAAAAAAAAAAAAAAAAAAAAGATTATAAAGCAATCCATATAATATTTCAAACAATAAATGAATCTATATTTGAGAAATACATGTATATTATTATATATGCATTATCATAAATATATATAAACTAAATATTAAATATGACTTCAAATATTGTAAATTATTATGGATTATCATAAATTTTATTATACATATATTGATTTTTTCAATAAAACAACTTAATATGTATATTATTACTTTTTTTTTTTATTATTCTTAGTTAGAATTTTTTTTTACAAAACTATAAGATTTGTTCAATTTCCATGTCATTGGTAAGCACTCATTTATTCTATGAGAAGACTGTGTTTCATTTGTGAAAATTTTGGAGGGAAGAAAAACAAAGAAATATAGAAGAAAGAAATGAAAAAAAATAATTATTTTAATTTATTTTTCCATAAAAAAAAATTGAGGGAAAAAAAATCTACATGGAATTCACTCTCTACGACAATAAATCTACAAGTTTGGAGTATATATATATATATATATATATATAATCTCTTTGCATGACATTCAAAAAGATTTAATTCACTTTCTCCAAATTTTCACATTCAAATAGGAGAAAATAATACATTTGTTTTTTTTTTTTATATGAAAATTATTTTTTTAGCAAATTGTTCTCCTTTGTTTAACACTTTCGAGCAACATAGCCTTAAAATAAGGCTTAGAATCCAACTCAAGATGCCAAATCATGATTGGGCTAGCATGTGCTCTCTTGTGCTAGAATCTGGGCCCAAAGAACCCACTGCACCCCCTTTGGGCCTCAACTGTCCGCCTGTTACTCACTCATTTGTTGATGATGATATGATAAACAATTTTTTAAAAGATAAAATTTATAAATTGAAATACACATTATTTTATTTTAAAATAAAAAGCTTTTATTTGACTATGAATAAGCTAAAACACACTTAATTTTTTATTTTTTATTTTAAAAGGGGGAAGTTTGAATGACAGAAGCTTTGTGTACGTATGAGATAAAAGTCAAGAGCTTGATATACGTTCATTGATATGGAACTGATTGAGTCCTCTTCCAAGAATTAAAACCAACTTTGGCCCTCAAAAGGAGCCCAACAATCCTTGAATTTCATTCACTGATGGGCTGGCTGGAGCCCAACAGAAAAAAAGAAAAAAAGAAAAAAAAAAGGGCTCTTAAATTACTCCACCTTGCCTATAAGAGAGATTCGGGAATTCTGAAAGAAGGAATTTTCTATCTAACAAATAACTATAAATATATAATAAAAATATCATTTTTAATATAAGATCGGGAAGAGTTTGAGTTGAAGTAAAAGAAAATAACTTTTGAATGCATTTAAATCATGAGATAAGTGATAAGCAATTAACCTCTAAAATAATAACATAATCCAATTTGCGCATGAATTAATTAATGTTTTATGAATGCTTAATTAGTCTTCCATAGGCAAGACTCGTAGTAAAGACCAGTTAAATGTTTCATGTTAAGATAAATGTATTATATGGAGGAGAGTTTAGTGAACATTTGTAACCTAAAATTGGAATTTGGATTTCATTAATTTACAACCCTTTCAATATCATTCTTGTAAAAAATCACCCTTTGTTCCTAACAAAAATTCATTAGTCTTTTAGTGATAAGCAATCAATTGCATCTAATTCTCTGCAAAACCTTATGAGTTCTACCTTTTCTAATTACATAACCCAACATTTAAAAATACTTTTGATCATGATATATAAATAAGTTAAATGGTAGTGATGATTTGAAAATATTGTTACTACGTATCATTCCATTTCAAGAAAGAAAAAATAAAAACAAACATTTTTACAACTTCAAAGACTCTTACTTCATTAATCACAATACATGTTATTTGTTTACATAAGAATGCAACATTCATTAGTATCATTCACCACAAAATACAATATCATAGAAATGGCCTAACTTCTTCTTGCTCCATGCCTGCGAATGCTCCTTGTTGACCTTCTAACCTTCTTATGTCTATCTCCTTCAATCATTCTTACAAACCATTTAGGTTTTCTTGTTAAGAAGATGAGGCACCCATAAACAATCCAACTACTAGTCCACAGCCATACCCCATCAATATGACTTTCCAATCAAATCCAGTATCGGATTCCACCTCCTCTTCTTTGGGAGGTTGTGGTGCTTCATCAACTACACATTTCTTAGACAATGGAAATCCACATAATCCTATATTCCCACTATATGAATTATTTGCAAATGTATCAAATTGGTTGCCTCGAGGAATGACTCCAGTGAGATGATTTTTCGAAAGATTTAAGACTTCAAGAAATGTCAGACTTGTCAACTCCCTTGGAATTCTCCCACTGAGCTTGTTCGAAGAGAGGTCTAATGATTCAAGCACCATTAGATTGCCCAAAGATGATGGAATATGCCCTGTAAGATTGTTATGAGACAAGTTGAGTTCTCGAAGTGAACTAAGACTTCCAATGAAATCTAGAATCTCTCCTTGGAATCTATTGCTGGACAAATCAATTGTTGTGAAGGTAGACAAAATTACAAATTCAAAATCAAATCCTTTGATTGTTCCCATTATTGAATCTCGATAATAGTATTCCCCCATATATTTCAGTTTCATTTTATCCTCAGTGACATTCATCATTGCCTTGAAATTCTTCAAATACATTTCCGGTAAACTACCAGAGAAATCATTGCGTGAAAGATCCATTATTCGTAACTTGGGAAATGGAGATTGGAAATTTGAACCGCTTATGTGACCATGGAACCTATTAGAACGCAAGATCAAAACTTGTAGCTCTGGAAGAGTTTCCAACCAATAAGGGAATGTATCATTTATTCTATTATTTCCAAGGTCTAAAACTTGCAACCTTCTACAATTGATCAAAGATCGTGGTAGAGGCCCTTCCAATTGATTTCCATTGAAGCCAAGATTCCTGATAAAATTGCCCTTCGAAAACGTTTTAGGAATGTTACCATGAAGTTGATTCATTCGCAAATCCAAAACAGAGAGAGACTCACTGAAGTTTCCCAAACATTGTGGAATTAAGCCACTCAAGTTGTTATTAGAGAAATCCAGAACACTAATATAACTCATTTCACAAATCAATGATGGAAGTGGTCCTTGAAGCAAGTTGGAATGAAGGTCGAGAAATAGCATATTCTTCCATGGAAATCTCTCAAACCCGGTTAGCAAGTTTTGAGAAAGATTGAAGTAAGACAGTGTCTCCGTACCCATATTCCATGCCCATTTTGGAAGTTGTCCATAAATCTTGTTGTTTGAAAGGTCCAGAAACTCCAACACCTCTTGACTGCATAAAAATCTTGGGAATTCACTTATGTTGCAAGAAGACAACAACAATGTTTCCAAGAATGGTAGCGCACAGTTGGAATGGCCGTAGTTGCTCAATGTCAGAATGTTATATGAAAGATCGAGATAGATAAGATTTTCAAGATTCATGAACATGTCTGTCTCCACAATGCCACCCAAGTTATTTGAAGAAAGTTGAAGATATGTAAGATTTACAAGTTCAAAGATGGAACTTGGAACTGGCCCATCTAACTCATTATTACTCAAATCAATGGACTCCAATGAAGGGGATTGGAATTCATCAATATGACCATTGAGTTTGTTATGACTGAGATCTAACCTTATCAATGATGGTAGACTAAACAACCAAGATGGTATTGTCCCATTCAACAAGTTATTGGACAAATGGACGTCCGATAGACTTGAAAGTTCCTTCACATGAGAAGGAATGATACCTTCTAGGTTATTGTTTGAAAGGTCTAAGAAAGAAAGTTCTGTTAGATTGTCAAGTGATGCTATGAACTGACCTCTGAAACTATTACTGGAAAGATCTAATACAATTAGCTTTCTAATCTTATTGAAAACATTTGAAATTTCACCATCAAATTGATTGCTTGAGAGGTCCAAGTGAGTGATTTGTGTGAGGTTCCCTAACACCGAGGGAATGGACCCTGAGAAATTGCAGTGCGAGAGATCCAAACTTTCTAAAGACTTTAGACTACCTATTGAACTAGGAAGCTCCCCACTGAATTTTGTAGAAGAAAGATCCAAACTTTCTAAAGACTTTAGACTGCCTATTGAACTAGGAAGCTCCCCACTGAAATTTGTAGAAGAAAGATCCAACAACAGCATGGAATTACTCTCATTGAACTTTGGGAAATTCCCACTGAGATCATGGTTACCCTTTAACTTGAGAACCTTAAGGTTGGGCAGTTGAAGATCATCATCAGGGAATCTCCCATATAGTTGACAAGAAGAGAGATCCATAGATTTCAAAGAAGATAAATTCAGTAGGGAGATAGGCAAAATGGAAGAGACATTTATACCTCGTAGATGAAGTTTCTGCAACTTCGTTAGGTTTTGAGCAAGTGCAGTGAAGCTACTTGTTTCAAGTCCTAATCCACTATAGATGGAAAGATCAAGTGAAACCAAGTTGGATAGGTGGGAGATTTCTGGAGCAATTACACCTGAAAATCCAGAGAAAGAAAGGTTGAGATGAGTCATTCTCCGGAATTGTCCAAACTTAGCTGAAATGGATGACTTATTGAAATCATTGAAAGCAAGGTTGAGCCTTCGTAGATGAGGCAAAAGGAAGAGGCTACTGTTGGAATCAATGGTACCATAGAGGCCACTGCAACTAAGGTCGAGCCCGATTACAAGGCCTGTAACCCTATTGCATGTGACACCATCCCATGAGCAACAATTAGTGCCTTCCTTCCAAGTGTCTGTCTTGGCAAAAGAAGCTAAATTGCAATCATCCGAAGAAGAAGCGGAGACATCTATGGAAAATAATTGCTTAAGTCGAAGCAAGGCAACATTCTGGTGATGAGGACACAACTTTGTAGAATTAGAGAAAGAGAAACAAATAACTGGAGAATATGAGAGAAAGAAGAGGAAGCAAAGGATTCGATACATCGTATCTTCAAAAGCTATAACAAAAATTGGCTGATGTGTGATGAAAAAAATATAATAATGGATGACTTGAATTTATACCCAAAGGTTCCCTTATAATTTAAGTTTAAATTTTCATTATTAGAAACTTCATCAAAGTTTCCAATTCAAATGTGGGACCATTGACTTCAAATCAAAGAAAAAATTAGAGTCACTTCCACATTAAAATGACAACGTGGGTTGGTTGTCCGATAAAGAGTCGAACTATTTTGCCCACTTTTAATCACAAGCTAAGATTTCATGGAAAAAGTGGGAGGGCAACTAAGTAGAAAAAGTAGATCATATTTCTTACCCACCTTAGCCACAATAATTTCTCAAATGATATTCATTTAGTTTGTATAAGTTTCTTTAATCATAAAATAGGTCCCTGCATAAGCTAAAGTAAAACTTTCACAGTTAGTAGCATCTAGGGTTAGTCTTATCTTTTAATGAGAAATAATAAGTACAACTCTACATCAAGAGCTAGAAGTCTTGGTCTTCATAAAGCAGTCGAGTTTTTAAAGGACGAATGTGTCTATTAGATGGTTATTTTAAAAGAATATTGTTAAAAAGGGCTATTTGACAAATAAATACAAAAATGCAATATTTTTTACTTTTTTATTATTTTTACATTAAATTTATCTTTTCAAAATTTGAGTAATTCCTACTTTTTATACTGGACTCGTCTTTTTTAAAAAAAAATGAGCTTCCTTTTATTATATTGAACCAATCTTTTCAAAATACAAATTCCACATAAAATCATAAACGATTTTAATTTAAGAAATATTTTTTGAAGAACGGTTTTTTAAAAATTTTATATGGTACTTGTATCCAAATGTTGTTTCCACGTAAAGCCATGTAAAGTTTCAAAGGGAAAAAGTATTATTGTTGAAATATTGTTTCTTTTGTACTTGTATAGTTTTCGATTTTTCATGTTTTTCTTTGATACATATGCATATATATTCTACATGAAATAGCATTGATGAACAAATTTTTTTCTTAAATTTTGAGTCATCCATCTAAATATATTTATTGGTTAATTTTCAAATAAAATCATTTTTGTAGTGTCTAAGGAATGTACGTAGTTAAGAAATAATTGCAAAACAAAATGTGTGCTTTGAAAATTTTAGATATGGGAAAATAGTATAATAGTTAAAAAAGGGTATGACAAAAGTTTTGTCAAAGATTATTTGAAAAAAAAAGTTATGTTATTTAAGAGGGAAAGTGTGTATGCATGTAAAAAAAAAAAAAAAATACAGAATAACAAATCTAGACTTGCATTATAAAACCATATGAAACTTCCTTATGTTATTACCCTACATAGAAGTATGCACATAACTTGGAATATTGAAGAAACCAATTAGTCTTGGTCTTCATATCACAAAGGCAAAAGTTTAGTCTTATCTATAAAAAGTATGGCCCATTGGATGGACTTAGATACATAGAAGACTTGGAATAGAGAAAGCAATTAGTATTGGTCTTGGCATTCATATTGCAAGGGACAAAAGTTTGGCATTCTCCATAAAAAGTGTGGCCCATTGGATGAGGCCTACGTATCGTAAGGGGCAAAAGTTTAGTCTTCTCCATAAAAAGTGTGGCCTACCGGATGACTTAGATATGTAGAAGACTTGGAATAGAGAAAGCAATTAGTATTGGTCTTGGCATTCATATTGCCAGGAACAAAAGTCTAGCATTCTCCATAAAAAGTGTGGCCCATTGGATGAGGCCTACGTATCCCAAGGGGCAAAAGTTTAGTCTTCTCCATAAAAGGTGTGGCCCATTGGATGACTTAGATATGGAAAAGACTTGGAATAAAGAAAGCAATTAATCTTAGTATGACTTAGATATGCAAAAGACATGGAATAAAGAAAGTAATTAATCTTAGTCTTGGCCTATATATCGCAAGGGGCAAAAGTCCAATTTTCTCCACAAAAAGTATTATTGCCCATTGGATGACTTAGATATGCAAAGATAGTAGTTTGCATTAAGCGAAGTTTCAGTCATCATTCCCATAGTGCTTTATTGTGATGTTTAGGGTTAGTTACTTTAGCTGTTAGGAGGCTTTCTCAAATTTCCATCAATTGGATTAGTTTTGAAAGTAATCACATGACTTTAATTTCTTTCTTTTTTTCTCTATTTTTTTAGAATAAAATTTCTCTCCATTCAAGTCCATAGAATTACTCAATGATTACCTATAATTTTATGTATTGTAAGTTCTTATGAAGACTCCTAGTTTTTCGATCAAGCATCTTGATTCAAATTAATGACAAAAACTTACATTTGAGAAAGTTTAATCAATCCAAATGTTAATTTGTGTTTGTATGAACATGATCCAACCCATCAAAGAGGAGAGTATTCCATTAGTATTATCATCGTATTATGTTTTCATCGATGTTAAACAATATCTAGGCTCATTCAATTTTTAATTTTTCATATTCGTTGTTTTGGTGAAGCTTTGTATTCATTGGTAAATGATTTCAACCATTAAAAAAATGATAACAAGTATACTGAAAATGAAATTAAAAAATAGCACATTTACAAAACTAGTTGTGAGGCATATAATTTTAATGAATTAGGTGTCATTTAAATACATCTTCTATTTTTAAAAATAGTAACTTGAACTTCATAGAAACTTACTTTACAAAGGTAATAATTTTTTAAAGCTACTTAAAAAAAATAATACTAGTTTGAATCCATATTGAATGTCAATAAGATTTAATGAAAAATAAAAAAAAAAATTTGTTTTTGATATCTTAATAAGGGTTTGATCTAATTTTTTTATTTAAATAATAATATTAAAGCTTATATTAACAAAGTGAAAAAAGAAACTTTTTACAAAATACATATAAAAAAATTCAAATGTTCGTTCTCAAAGGATGGCATCCAACTTGTTTGTTTAGTAGATTAGGTAATAATTATCATTGTTATTCAATTGAATTTTATTCTTGAGAATTATATTTTAAAAATACTTTTATTAAAAATTATGGTTGATTAAGGCACTAGCAACAAATTGTCAAATTCTTAGATAACCCAGTCCAGTCCAATCCAGTTGAATAGTTGGTGCTTAGCCCCAAGCCCATTATTGGGTTGGGCCTAAGTTGCAATAGCAAAGATATATTACACGTGGCCTACTTACAGTGACTCTTCGTACTTTGCTCCTCTATTCTCACCATCCCAAATTATAATACCACCAAATAAATAATTAACATTTTAATAGTTACTCGAAAAGAATATTGTTAATGCTTTTTACATAACCCCAAGATAAATATGAAAATAAAACTAAAAAATTGAAAACATTAGGATATATGGATTACATGAAATCACATTTATGAACAAAATTTTTCTTAAGTACTAAGTCATCCATCTAAATATTTTTATTGTAGTGTCCAAGGAAATAACTTCTCCACAAAAAGTATAGCTCACTAGATGATTTTGTTTGCATTGAATGAGGTTTAAGTCTTATTACCCTTAGTACTAAGAAATAATTATTATGTTTAGGGTTTGTTACTTTGGCTATTGGGAGGCTTTCTCAAATTTCTACCAATTGGATTAGTTCTAAAAGCAATTTCATGTCTCGAAATTTTTCTTTTTTGTCTTCTATCATTTTTAAAATAAAATTTCTTTTTTATTTAAGTCCATATAATTACTTAATAATTACCTATAATAATTACCTATAAAATTTCGTAGGATTCCCAATTTTCCAATAAGGTGTTTTGATTCAAATTAATGATGAAAACTTATATTTCAAAAAGTTTAATACAAATGTTAAATTGTATTTGTATGAACATGAAAGACCATTCTACTGTGTTTTCATCAATTTTAGGCGACATTTAGACTTATTCAATTTATATTTTTCATATTCATTGTTTGGATGAAGCTTTGTTGAATGTGTCATTGTTAAATGATTCTAATTATAAAAATATATGATAAGAAGTATATTGAAAGTGGAATTAAAAAATAGTGCATTTACAAAACTAGTTAAGAGGCATACAATTTTAATGTGTCATTGGTAAGTATATCTTCTATTTTTAAAAATAGAAAAATTAGAAACTCCTGTATTTTGTAGGCTTACTAGACACTTATTATATAAAAAAAAGGTAATAATTTTTAAAGTTATTTAAATATGAGTATTAATAAGTAGTGAGTGTTGATAAGATTTAATGAATAATAAAAATAAAAATATTGTTTTCAATATCTTAATAAGGGTTTTATTTTTTATTTTTTTTAAAAAAGAAAATTTAAATAACATTGAAGCTTAAATTAACAAAGTGAAATATATATATATATATATATATATATATATATATATATATATATATATATATATATATAATATATATATATATATATATATATATATATATATATATTATTTTATCAAATGCGTATACAAAATTCAAACATATATTTTCATAGGATGAATTTTATATTTGAGAATTATATTTTAAAAATACTTTCATTTAAAATAAAGATATTTTTTTTATATTGTTATAATTTTTAAGGAAATAAACCTTTCTTGACTTTTAAAACCCACTTTTAGTAGTTAAAAAGCTCTTCAAATCCCTTGTTATAGATAAGTATGTTTTTAATTCGTGAATTACTTAGGATTTAAAGAAAATGAAATTCGTAGATATCCACAAACAAAGATGATGGCAATAGCAACAAATCCTTAGATAACAAAGCCCAATCCATTCAGTTGAGTAGTTAGGGCTTTGCCCCAAGCCCATTATTTTGGTTGGGCCTAAGTTGAAGAGAAAAGCATATCATATGTAACCTACTCTGTACTTCACTCTTCTAATCACACCAAATTATAATACCACCAAATAAATACTTAACAATTTAATAATCATTCACATGAAATATTGTTAATGATTTTTATATAAACCCCAAGATGAGTATGAAAATAAAACTAAAACACTGGTGATAATATTTATAATGTATTTTTTTTTTCTATCTTTGAACTAACCTTGTTTTTTCGTTTTTTGTTTTAATATAATTAAAGAAATAAACCTTTTTATTGTAATATTTTTTATTACCTATTTTTAGAATATTGTATTTTTTTAATATGCCTCAATAAAGGAAAAAATAATTATTTATTGGATTTTACTATAATTTATTTTAAAAAATTACCCTTTTAATATTTCTAAATTTTTGCTTCCAGAATCATTCTTGAAGAAATCCACAAAAATTTTGTAATGTATTTCCAAATGTTTGTAACTTTGCTTCATAGGTTATTATGTTATTAGGAAGATTGTTATTATTTTCCTTTATATGATATTAACTTGTTAGAAGATTGTTATTATTTTACTTTATTTGGAATCAAGGGAACTAAATGGAGTGATGGAAGTAATAGAAAAGGATGTTAAGTAATACAATGCAAATTATGCCAACAAATGACAATAACTGATATCTAATTGAGAAGACAAGGTGTGGACCCTGCATTTTGCCTCATGTGCTTCCACTAGATGGCGAGCTTGCTTTTTATTTGAAAATGATTTATTGATTAAGAAGAAGATTTGGAGTCACCACTTATTTTTGTTTTATTTTTAAATGGTAAACAAAATAAGAAAGAAAAACCTTAAGTGTAATTCCTTACTTGAAAAAGGTGGTATGTGAAAAAATCGAGTCGGGTCCGGGGGTCAGGTTACTTATTGGGAAGGTACGGTAAAAACCGTAGCACCCCTCTAAGTCCCTAAAATGGGTCTTTACTAATAAGATGAAACAAATATAACAATTGATCGATTAAACATGGATATTGAACAATAATCAAATGTATGAAAGCAAGACACACATGATAACAAATAAATCAATAAACACAATCGGGCACAGGGCGTACCTTAGTTACAAGCTAAGCGCTATCATAAGAGACAAGGTTAGTGCACAAACACAAAATAATCGCATGCATAGAGCGAAGAAAACCAATCGAGCATAACAATCAATCAATCAATGAGAAAATCACATATGTTGGGCCCCACCAAAACCCGATTTATTTTAGCATGAATTAATCTCTTAAATTCCATTATTTGGAACTATGAAATTTGTTCAGGTTTATAAAAAGAATAAAAATAAAAAATCAGGAATTTATTAAAAATCAAGGAGAATTTGTGAAACAAGCTTGCCAAAAAGAAATGTGGCAGCCAATTTTATTAGTAAAATCAAGGAAAGAAAACGGAAGTAAAAAATAAAAGAAATAAATAAAAATAAAATACTAATAATAATAATTAATAAATAAATAAATAGTTAAATAATAATAATAATAATAAACAAATGTGAAAGTTAGAACTTTGGAAAATTGGAAATTAAATTTAGAAATTGAAATTTTGAAGGATTGTTTAGAGATGGAATTTTATAAATAAATAAATAAATAGAATAATAATAAGAATGATTAAATAAATAAATGTGAAAATTGGAATTCTGAAAATTGGAAATTAAATTTGGGGATCAGAATTTCAAAGAATTATTTTAAGATAGAATTTTAAAATAAATAAATAAATAAAATGATAATGAAAAAAATAATGACGATTAAATAAATAAATGTGAAAGATGAAATTCTGGAAATTGGTAATTAAATTTGGAAATCGGGATTTTGAAGAGTTATTTAAATATAAAATTTTAAAAATAAATAAATAAAATAATAGCAAAAATAATAGTGATTAAATAAATAAATGTGAAAATTGGAATATATATATATATATAATGAATTTTGAAAGGTTATTTTAGGATAGAATTTTTATAAAAATTACGTTTTTATCATAAAAAAATGAAGACTTGAGAGGGCCAAATACTTGGCCCATTAGGGTCTACACCAAACGAACAATGACTCGGGGCAATAAAAATCAACATGCCAAGTAGAGCCCAATCATACAAAGCCCAACCTGAAAATAAGCTAACCAAGCCTGGACTCAATACATAGAGTTCAAAGCCCACATGGGGCAATTTAGGCCCAAAAATAAACTTAACCCACTACTTTGAGGGTCCACCAACAAAAGCCCAATGCTCAAAAATACCAACTGTGAGGATAAAAGACAACCTTACCTCACTTTTAAAACCTTTAAGATGCAGTCCAACGGGTGGCAAGCTGACCAAGAGGGACGATGGCTGTACGTGGACGATGACGACGTGGGAATGGAGATGCGAGATGGGTATGTGGTGCATAAGGGTTGGAATGTGGCCATGTATGGCCATGCAAGGGTGGGGGAAATGAGTTTGATGGGTATTTAGAAAATAGGTACGTGGTGTAAAGAGAGGATGGTGGTGACGGGAATGCAAGGATCGAAGGTGGAATGAAGTGGAAGTGGCCATGTGCATGAAAATGAAGGTAGAAGTTATGAGTGGTGAGGTAAATGGGTGAGTGGGGCATGTGAATGAACGATGATATGCATGGGGGATATGGAGGATGGAAACTGAAATGGTGGTGGGTTTGATGAAGCATGAAGGTAGGATGGGAAGGTGGTGAGATAGTGGGCATGATGGGTAAGAGATGTGAGAGAAACGAGTATGAGGGCCTAATAAAAAAAATGATGATATGGATATGGAGGCAAGTGGGACGGGTATAGAGATGGGTATGAGGATGTAGAGAGAGATGAGGGTGGTGATGATTTGGGTTTGCATGAGAGTTTAGAGAGAGAGATGGGTATGTGCATGGGAAATGAGAATGGGTTTGCATGGGAATGAGAGTGGGTTTGCATGGATGAGAGTTTAGAGAGAAAAATGGGTATGAGGGGTATGTGCATGGGAAATGAGAATGGGTTTGCATGGGAATCAGAATGGGTTTGCATGGAATGGGAGTGGGTTTGCATGGATGAGAGTTTAGAGAGAGAAATGGGTATGAGGGGTATGTACATGGGAAATGAGAATGGGTTTGCATGGAATGGGTATTTGAAGATTGGGAGTATAGCATGGACGTGGGTGTGATGAAGGTGACCACGTGCATGAGGATATGGAGAAAGAAAGGGTTTTAGTGGTGTGGTTAGATGGGTATATGCATGGGGGTATGAGATACGGATATGGAGGTTAACATGGCCATGCAAAGGTTAAGGGAATGAGTTTGAAGGGCATTTGAAGAAAAATGGGTATGTGGTGTGGTGTAGAGAGAGAAAAGGTGGTGATGGGTGTGTGAAAGGTTTAGATGGGTATATATATGGAGGGTATGAGATGAGTGTGAAGATGGGTAGGCTTGATGGATGGGTTTAGTGGGTTTAGAAAGAATGGAAAAAGTGAAGAGAGAAGTGGAATGGAGGATGGAGGTTAGTGAAAAATGGGTTCAATGGCAATGGGAAGTGATGACGTCCATGGTACAGGATATGGAAGGGGTGGAATGAAGTGATTAAATGGGTATGGTGTTGAAAGTAAGTGAAAGACGCTGGGTATGAGGTGTGATTAATGGAGTTGGAGTGTTTAAGGCACTTAACGCTCTTTTTAATGCAGAAATTGCACCCAGGATTCTATCGACTCCCTGTGAATCACCATTAACTGATAACCATTTGTCAAAATCAGCATTGGATGCACAGGTTTCAATGTATTCGATGTTGCATTCGTTGCACCACTCCAAACATGACCTGCTTATCTCTCACGATAATTCCTCATCCTTTAACAAACTTCTTCCTTCAGTTTCTGATAGTCCATACTCGGAGAACTCTGAACAAGGCTCAACAGATGAGTCACCCAGCAGCTGCAGTCATCTTCTATACTCCACCTGAACTGAATGGCTTGGAATGAAATCCCCTTTGTTCTTAACACATAGAAGTATATCAAAGCTTTGAATATCAAAGTGAGGACTTAAACCCATCAACCACCATACCATAGATTGTCAGGTTCAGCTTCAAACCATCTTCTCCCAATCTTGAAGCCTTGAGTATATATTCAGGGACAAACAAGGGAACAAAAGGATAGCAACAAGAACAGAGCATGGAACATCTAACAAAATACAGTGGACCCATTTCATTATTTTATCCATGGGTCATACAATCAGTGGGTTAAGAGACCACAAGTTCGTGCAAAAACGGGGGTATGAATTCTGGGATATAACTAAAGCAGAGTCAAGTTACTCTTCAGCAAAACTAAGGAAAACAGGTGATAAAACAATGACAACAAATCCATAGATATTCCTGAGATCAATGAAAGCTAAACATGTAACCTGATATCCATACCCAAAACAAACAATAATATCCAGAAATAAAAAGGAGAAGATGATGAACAGAAACAACGGTGAATTCAGGGTCCTTACCTGGAAAACCTCTTCTCAAACGAAGGCTCGCCTGACTTCAAAACTCTATTTTCTGCTCTCTCCAGAAAATCTTCTACCCCCAAGCGGTCCACCCTTAATCTTCTCAAGCTTTCCCCAAAATTTTTCCTAACCCCCCACTTTTTTTACCTCTTTTGCTCTCTTTTTCTCCATTTTCCTCCTCCCTTGTTTCTGTCTTCTCCCGCAAGCCATTACCAACTTCCCTGCTCACTATCCAGCCAAGACGTCACCACCAGCTGAAGCTCCAGCCACCACCATGGGCAAGTTGTTGATGCGCACCACGCGTCCATGCATGGAGCCTCATGAGAGGTGTCCCCCACCCCCAACCAGGAATCGCCACGTGGCTCCTTGAGAGCCCTCCACCTGCAAAAAAATATATCTTGTATAGAAAATGAAAATGAGCCCCAAATGGGGGTCTACACAAGGACTTTGTTATTGCAACCTCTCTCCTCTACCATTCATTCAACTTAAACAGATATTGGTGATTACATATCCATCAACCATCCATGACTTGTCAAGTTTGACAACATTAATTAACTTTGAAATAATGAATAATGCTCAAGTAAGACTAAACATTATTCTTTTAGTATTTGTCATGATTTTTAATCAACTCCAATTCAATAATTGGTTAAGCCAAGTATTTTTACAATCGACAATTCATCATCACAAGAATGATTTTAAATAGCATTAACAAGTGGTTAGAATAAAGAAAAGAAAATAAACAAACAATGGAGAGCATATTGCATTCAAGCATGCATGTCTAGCCTATTTGCATGAGGAGTATTAAAGAAAGCATTTTCCTTGTTTGACTTCAAAACAATAAAGTGGAAGCAAGAAATAGGAAGAAATGTTGACATCACGAACCTTAAATATTTGGTGGAAGACACACTTGAATTAAAAAAAGTAAGTTCTCTCCATTTCAGACATCCGATCCATTACCTATCAATACAAAAAGAGCATCATGCTAACAAAATATCGACTTTGGGAAATTATTGATATCTAATTTAAAAAGATACTAATAACAATGTTAGATCATGTCAAAATGACCACTTTTGTGGACTTCTACATAAAATGAAAAACTTAAGCATTTTCCCTACAAATAGTAATGGAGTTAGGAAGTCTAGAGCAAGGTTTAGAAACTTTATTTTATGGGGTAAGAAGGAATAAATTGACTCACTAAACTTAATGATAAAGGTTGGTTTTCTTACCTAAGATGAACTTAGGCCCCAATATCACTTTTCTAGAGTTGAAGATTATAAACAAACACAAATCACAAGTGTATTGAATATCATTGAAGCTTGGCAAACAAATCAGATTCATAAGGCATGAAACTTAAGGAATATTCAACTGAACTCCACAATTAAACTGCCAAATTAACCAAGAAAACAATTACAGCCTGACCATAGAAAGCTTTTATTATGGATAACATGGTGGTCTTTGTTGAGAAAGAACCAACCTTGATTGAACTAGGGACTGTTACAACAGAAACTAAACCAGAAAAACAACCAGTTTGCAAGAACTTCTCTTAGGAATAAAATCAAACAGCTTGTACACAATCAACCAAGATTAAGAACACAAGAGAATTATCGTGGTTCGATCAACTTGATCTACATCCATACTGATTTCCTGAAGCCTTTATTAAACTGTACCAACTAGAATTTACACAAGAATCAAAACAAATAAATTACAATTTTTCCCCAAGAACCCTCATCACCTCTGTTTCTTTCTTTCTATATCGAAACAAACCTAGGGTTATGGATTTCAAAGTTCTCTTCTTTTCTTGCCCTCTATTCTATACAGTTGAATGTTCCTTATCCAATTTTCCCAAGTTTGCCTTTTATATAACAGTCAAAACCTCTAACTAACTAACAATACTCCCAGTCATTATTTTCTACCCAGGTTAGCAACCTTTCTGTTTGTTAGTTGAGATTAGTCAATAGCCTTGCCACTTGTCACTTGATAGTTGGCAAACTCTACAAAACTCCACCTTGACAACGTATTAAGTTGACCAGTGTCTGAACTACCTTCAGGTCTCAGTACCTTCCCTAATGGGAAGTCTTTAACAGTCTCCCATGTTGACCAAATTCAAACAGTGTTTGAACTTAGTCACATTTAGAGACTTAGTCAACATGTCGGATAGATTGTCTTTAGTAGGAATTTTTCCAACTCCAACCTTCCTGCAGCAATGATATCTCTCACAAAGTGCAGTCTTACATCAATATGTTTGCACCTTTCATGGAAGGATTGATTCTTGGCTAAATGGATTGCACTTTGGTTATCATAATATACAACAACTTTACCTCTGTACATGGCCAATTCTTTTATAATACCCTTCAACCAAATTGCCTCCTTCACGGCCTCTGTCATTGCCATGTATTCAGCTTCAGTGGTTAAGAGAGCTACCACTTATTGAAGGTTGGCCTTCCAGCTCACTGCTCCTCCAAACACTATGAATACATATCCAGTAAGAGACTTTCTGGTGTCAATGTTCCCAGCATAATCAGCATCTACAAACCCTTGTAACTGAGTTCCCAACTGATTATTACCTCCATAAACCAGCCCCAAGCTTCTAGTACCAGCTAAGTATTGAAAAAGCCACTTTACTACTTGCCAATGTGGTTTTCCAAGGCAGCTCATGTATCTACTTATCATGCTAACCGCATATGCAAGATCAGGCCGATAACACACCATAGTGTACATCACACTGCCCACCATGCTAGCATAAGGTATCCTTTCCATAAACCTTTTCTCTTCATGAGTCTCGGGTGCTTGTGTTATGGAAAGTTTAAAATGTTGTCCTAGAGGAGTACTCACTATCTTTACATTATTCATCTCAAATCTACTTAGTACCTTTGAGATGCATGACTTTTGAGATAGCCTAAGTACCCTCTTGCTCTTGTCTTTTTCTATCTCCATTCCCAAAATCCTCTTGGCCGAACCAAGATCTTTCATTTCAAATTTAGCCTTAAGCATCTCTTTGACCTGCTCCAAGTGTCTTCTCTCCTTACATGCCACCAGCATGTCATCCACATATAGTAAAAGATATACCATGTTGTCTTTAGTTAGCTTAAAATATACACATCCATCATGGCTGCTCCGATTGAAACCAATATCTAGCATGTACTTATCAAATCTCTTATACCATTGCCTAGGTGATTGTTTTAGGTCATAAAGAGATTTCTTAAGTAAACATACCTAACCATCCTTGATTCCTTCCCCAAAGCCTTCGAGTGGTTGCATATAAATCAGCTTATCAAGTTCTCCATGCAAGAATGTTGTCTTCACATCCAGTTGATCCAATTCCAAGTCTTCATGAGCTACAAAAGCCAACAACAATCGGATTGAACTATGTTTGACTATAGGAGAAAATATCTCATTGTAGTCAGCACCCTCCTTTTGTGAAAACCCCTTAGCCACCAGCCTTGGCTTGTACCTTGGAGCTTCATCCCCTAGTGTCCCTTGCTTTCTTTTGAAAACCCACTTGGAGCCTACTAGCTTTCAGTCCTTGGATTTAGTGACCAATTCCCAAGTCTCATTTTTCCTCAAGGAATCCATCTCCTCTTGTATAGCTTTTACCCATTAATCAGCCTCATTGTTATTGATGGCTTCTTGGTACGTTTTTGGCTCCATATCCACTATTTCTTCAGCTACACTCAATGCAAATGTTGTCATCTCAGCTTGGCCATACCTCTTAGGAGGTTTGACTTGTCTTTTCTGCTTGTCTCTTGCCAAACTATAGGACTCCAGCCCTTGAGTTGGTTCATCTAGTCTTTCCTGTACTACTTTTTCTTGAACTGTCTCTGATGAAATCTCTATAGACTTTTCAGGTTGGCTGATCTGACCCTTCCACATCTTTGGTTGGAATTTGTTTTGGCATATCTTGCTTATTAAAAGTTACATCTCTGCTAATTATACACTTCCCTTTGCCTTGTGTTTCTATCCACAACTTGTAACCATTAACTCCTTTTGGGTACCCCAAGAAAATACACTTTACAGCCCGTGGTTCTAACTTATCTGTTTTGGTGTGTCCATCAACTATGCACCTAAAAACTTTGAGATGTTAATAATCTACAACTTTCCTAGTCCACTTTTCTTGAAGGATTTTGAATTGTAATGCTGATGATGGACAGTTGTTTCTACAACCTCAGCCCAGAAAACCTTTGACAACCTTGAACTTGACAACATGCATCTCACCCTCTCCAAAATGGTCCTATTCATGCGCTCAGCTAGGCCATTTTGTTGAGGTGTATATTTGACAGTTCTATGTGTAGCTATGCCTTCCTTTTGACAAAATGAATTAAAATCATTTGATAGGAATTCAAGCCCATTATCTGTTCTCAACTTCTTCACTTTTCTGCCTACTTGAGTTTCAACCAGAATTTTCCACTCTTTGAACTTTAGGAAGGTCTCACTTTTATTTTTAAGAAAATAAATCCACACTTTCCTAAGAATAAATTGTATGAATGAATTAATATCTTCATGTCCTTGCACTAATATGTTGGTGTTCAAGCTTCCAACTACCCAAAAAGTATTATCAACTCTTCGCTAATGCTACAGCTTCCACATGCCAGCTTAAAAGGACTTGATAAAACTAATATTACTCAGTTATCTCCAAACAACAAACACATATGACGGAAAACCATTCAAGATCCATTATGTTGCAGTTTCCAAGAGCATTTCTTCTTTACATATAATTCAAATCCCAAAATATGCTCCTTGAGACAATTACAACTTCAATATTTTCTCAATTCTTGCCATTTATTATTATTGTCTTTATCATTCTTAGTTTTTCTCGAAGTCGTTAGTACATTAGTTCGATTACCAACCATCAAGCATTTCCAACACACCAAATACCAATCTATAGTTTTTTCTTGGTTGTAGTAATCCAAAGATAAAATTTCAAATAATACACTCCAAAGGAATTTTAATTCACTTGACTGCATTTTCTCATCCAAACTGCATTAACATTAAATAATTTACATTAACATTATTCTTTGGAGCTTCAATTTGTACTATAGCAGCTCACTCCTCCTCCAAACTTGGATGCCTATGTAAAAAAATGACTAAATAGACATTTGTTTTTTCTCATGGGATCAAACTACACATACCTTCCATAATAGCCGAGTATTGTATCATTGTTTGTTCATTGTAGTTTATTCACCAATAAAATAGCAGACGCCTAAGCATGAAGAGGTAGCTATATAATAGAAGCAGTACAATTTGTTCAGACTTTGGAAGAAGATTAAGCATCTTAGGCACAAGTAGTTTATTCACCAGTAGATTTGGCTTAATGTTCTTGCATTGTGACATGGCAGGACCTTCATTTCCACTGTATTTCAAGTTGATGTCACCAAGCTTGACGTCTTGGCATGGTACTCCCTGGCTGCAAACAAGCTTGATAACAACCTCAGTTGAGGTAGTGCCCCGGATGTTTCTGAAGCTAACATTACTGAGGTGAATGCGTGATGGACTCTGAAAACAATGGAAATTTAAGTTCCAAACCAATAAAAATAAAGGGACAAAGAGGGAAAATAAGCCATAAAAATGGGTATTTCCATTTCCTTTAGAAGTACCTTTAAGTTGCATTGGTTATGGGAGCAGTACTTTTGACATGTGATTATGGGATTGTCAACATTATTCATGACAATATCTTCGAGATGCATTTCAGAGGCAGTGCCTTGATGAGAGAAGCAGGTCATGTCTTCACTCTCACGCCATTCTGGGTGTTGGTGAAGGTGCAGTTCTTGACACTAATGCCAACCACAGGTTCTTCATTGGGGTACTTTCCTAAACTTCCCACGCAGATGCCATGGCCAAGTCCGTAGGTTACTCTTTGGATATTAATTTGCTCACTGCCATCACCAATTGAGACACAATCATCTCCAGTTTCTATGGTTGAATTGGTGATATGGATCCCTGAGGAATGTCCAATGTGAATTCCATCTGTGTTAAGGCTATCTTCTGGTGCACTAATTGCAACATTGTAGAAAGTCCAATTCCTGCACCCCAAAAGATTAATATGAAACTGTTTGTTGTCTCTTGAAGTTATATCCTTGACCATGTTATTGGTAATGAAGTTGAACCTCAGACTCTGCTATAGATATTTCAAGTTAAAAAAAGAGACACTAAAGCTTATACTGTTAGTGTCCTCATTATGCACACAAACTGAAAGAATTACATAAGATATATATATATACATGAACTTACGATGGGAAGTTGGTTGCAATATGCAGAACTCGGGCATTTTCTGCCCCATACGATTTGTCCTTGGCCATCAAAAACTCCACCACCAGACAAATGAATGATTTGTTGGAAAGCAATCCAACCAGCTTCAGCCTTGAACCTGCTGGTATCCACCGAGGCCTTCACAGTGCCTTCGACAATGAAATTGATAGGAGTCTTGCAAGGGCCTCCAATGGTTATTTACCCCAGGGCATATCTCCCATTTGGAATCATAACTGTACTTGCCACAGGCAATGCACAAGCATCTCCCCAAGCTTTAAGTAAGGCCTAAGAAAACATTCCATAGCGAACCCATTAAGCAAAAAATCAAGTTTGACGTCTTACAAATATTATAATTGCATTACCCTCACCTGGGTAATATCAGTGTTTCCATCAACCTTGTCACCATATTTGGTAACATCAAAAATGGTATCACCAGACGCTTCTGCAGCAGATGCTAGCAATTGTAGAAGAGACATTGCTGTGATATTCAATTTTAGGCCTATGTTTGCCTTGTCCCTCTCTTCTGCTTTGTTTGGTAAAACTTGTAAGCAATTAACAATGGTGAAACCTCATACTTCTCAAGCCATTTTATTGTGTAATTGGAGAAGCTCAAGACCAATAAAACCTTCAACCAATTGTTAGCTAATCATGTTTTATAGTTTCAATTAGGTTGTGATGTTTTAACTTCCCTCCTATTATTAGCCTTCACCTTCTTAAACTTTACGTGGCAAACTCTTATTACTCTAAATCATTTATTCAGTATTTCTTTTTCCTTTTTAACCAAACACAAACTCTCAATGCATGACTACGTAAAAAGATATAAGTGCAAAGAAGATTTCCTAATTATAGAGAAAATTATCTTATCAGCAGCTTACAAGTAATTGTGAAGGTTGAGAAGCATGCTCCATTAGACTTGTGGTGGGTACTCTATAATGGTGCTGTTGTAGCTTCGTGATGTTCTGGTACAAATAAAAACAAATATATAAATTATAAAAAAATCATAGAATTCCTTAAAAAATTGGTTGTAAAGAATAAATGATAACTAACATATAAAAGATAGAATGATAAACTCAAGCTAACTCCAATACCATACATCCACAATCTACAACTTTCAATATGAATCTCCAAAACATAACTGAAGCTTATATCCTCATTGCTATAGCTTTTCACATGGGCTTGGTAATGATTACATCTAGAAAGATATATTTATTAATTTATTAATTTATTTTTTTTCTGAATATGTTGAAACAATTGTAAAATAACTTTATCAATTTAGCATATAAGTTCCTATTAATGATCGTAAGCATGATTTGACACACAATTACTAATTCATTTTTTTTTAAAAATAAGGATAGAAAATATGAATAGAGGTAACACAATTACTTTATGGAAGAGTTGCAAAATGATATATAGTACCAAATTGTTAGATTATTAAGTTAGGTAACTGCTAACATGTTGAACCCATTTTAAACAGACTTCACCTTTGGGATAAGGTTCATATACTTCATTTGATGTTGTAAAAAGTATAAATATATAGAACCTATAGATATGTGAATACTCTTAGACCTTATGCTAAAAAATTCAATAGATTATGACATGCATATATATGCTAGCAAATATATTGGGCTATGAATGCTTTCAATATGCTCATAAATTATGAAAAAAAATGGGAAATGAAAAAGATATTTATTTTCATCTTTGCAAATATGAATAATCAAATGCTTTTTAAGCAAGGTGAAATCTACAAGAAAATATTAAAATCAAATTCAGTAATTTCCCAAACTTGAGAATGAAAAAGCTTTAAAGTAACAGTGGAAAAGGTTCACATTATATGCACAAACATTTATAAACACAGATAAGAGGGAAGGAAAGCAGTGTAAAACTAAAATGAAGTTATCAAAAGCAAGAAGAGGGGTTGGGGCATGAACCTGAAGTACATTATAGATGGCATAATCAAAGAGCCCATTAGTTCTTCATGAATTAGAAGTCCATTTCTACTCCATATCAGGAACATGAGAATGCTTAGGGGCACATCCTTCCAGCAATGATTTAGATTCAAGTTAGACAATGATTTGGAACTCATTAATAAATCTAAAGGCCCCCTGGAAGAGACAACAACTCAAGCTTTTAAGTCCTTATGATTTACATGCCAACCTCATCCTTACTATGTAGCAAATGAAGCTTTCTGCAATATTTATTAAGGTCTCAAGAGTGATAAAATGTAGAATTTGTTGATATAGAGACCTAGTTTAAAAAACCCTCAATTCAACTTCTCAAGGAAGTTAGTGCCCAAGCCCCACAATCATCCCTTTTCGTATTGATTTGAGAACATTATATTTGCAATAAAATTGCTAGTCTAACAACATTTTGAAACATGAAGAATGCCAACACAAAATAACTTGAACAATATAGTTATTAGGCTACCTATTGATTAACACAATGACAAGCATGATTTCTAAAAAAAAGGAAATATATATTAGCTAAATTATGATATATAAAAATAATAAGTTTGTTGTTAGTGATGTTTTAAAAAATAATGAAAAGCACAGTTGATACACACAAAGCAAATACAAGGGAAATGGCATAGAAATTTTTTGCTCTACAAGTTGCATCTTTCTCAATCCAGTTACTATCTTATTACATAAAAAAATTAAGAAATATAATGACATCTTGTATGATGCTCTCAACAAATAGATAGCAGGGAGATTACTTAAAATATAAGGCAAAAGTCTTTTTTGCTTTAACCATCTAATCGATATGAATTTCTAGGTCATGAGAAAATTTTAGGTCAATCTAAAACTTTTTGTAGTGATAGAGGAATGGAAGAATGTAGGCACTCATTTTAAGATGGACTAGAGAATAATCACTAACTTCTAAAGTGAGGTGAAATTTGCAAAAAAAAAAAAAAAAAAAAAAAAAAAAAAATAATTAATTCAACTTTTGAATGTAAAATTTAAATCAATTTGATTAGTTTGGCCTTCAATTATCAAATGATTTGAAGAGAAAAATTTTCAAACTTACTGTTTAAGCATTTTATCAAATGCATAAGGTGTAAATATAAATAAATAAATAACAAATCAGTTTTGCTTTATATGCTAAATGCAATTACAATAAACTTTTGCTCAACGACATGGATGCTATTATTTTAGGAACAATGTGCTTAATGGTCGTCAAGAATTTTTGCCCTTATTTGTAAATAGAATACTAATGTCCTATTTTCATTTAATCTAGTTCTTTATTCTATTCTCTACAAGAATTTTTAGCCCTTGTTAATAGATGACTGGGATATTGCATGGATGTAGAAAAAATAAAATTAGTTGGCACCTATCTTGTGGAAACCAAAAATTTATGAACCTTAAGATCACCAGACACACTAGTTATCCTAGGGAATTCCTTTTAATCATCTTGACAAATAAGGTGCACTAGTAATAGTATAAAAACAGTGATAGGAAAAACACAAAAATCTAAAATTTGACCTTTTCTTTGATATATTCTGATATATTGAGAATGTTGCATTAGTTTCTTTTCACCTTGTCATGGTGTGAGTGGTTCCAGGTGTTGCCTAGGAGGTGGAAGCAAATCAATGAGAAAGGATTTCAAGTGCTTAAATACTTCCTTGGGCTTCTCTATAATAAAAGTATGCTTTGTGTTATTGATGATCACAAGTTGGGCCTCCTCACCCAAAATGCCTGCACACAGTAACAATCTCAACAGTGAGAAAGACATAAGTTGGTGTTTATATTGTTGTAGGCATGTAGGAAGGTGATATAAGTTTACCTTTTCAATTTGTAAGCTAGTTCTACTAGGAATACTGTATCTTGGTCTCCCCAAATTATTAAGGTAGGCTGCATAACAAGAAAAGGCGAATTGTAACATAACAAAGATGACATAAGTAGAATTAGTGGATTGTAACCTGTGGTAATAATAATAATAAGAAAAGGCGAATTGTAACATAACAAAGATGACATTAATAATAATAACAATAACAAGAAAAGGCGAATTGTAACATAACAAAGATGACATAAGTAGAATTAATGGATTGTAATAATAATAATAAACTTGAAATTTAATCACTCAACTGCGATCAAATTTGATCAAATTTTGTGAACAGTTAAAAATGATATTTTGAATTATTCTAAAAAGGAAAAAAAAAACCACCAAAGAAAATGTGATATCTAAACAACTTACTTCAATGAAATTATTGAGCAAGCAAGAAAATCTAATACCAAAAGAAAATGAACATAAATAATATCAAATGGATATTGAATAAAAATGAAGTCATCAGAAAATGAGAAGAAGGGAAGATTTTGTACCTGAAATGGTTCTCCTTATTGACGAAACCTTCACCAAGTATGGCCCTCTGTTTTCTTGGGCAAGTATTCACATGTTTCCCTTTGGTATCTTGCAAGTAGGTGCATATAATGAAAGATTTTCCATCTGGAACACATCTCTTCCAAAGTGATGTCAATTCAGTGCAGTCACCAATAGGAAGGTCTATAAGTGAGTTGAAGTTGCCTTTTCCAATGTAGTAATGTTGCAAAACAAGAGCAGTGTTCATTTGAGTTTGGATCATATCATCTGTGCATCCAATAGACAGAGACTTAAATGAAAAAGTAAAGACAAAACATTAATTGAGATAGCATCTCGGCTCAATAAGAGATGTGAAGTTGTCTATTTAATTTGATGAAGTTGTTAAATTAAAACATTTAGGTTATGTTTGGTTCCTGAAAAGTACTAATAAAAAAATGCTAAGGAAAATTATTTTCTCATGTTTGGTTGTCCTATGAAAAATATTAAAGAAAATCAAATATAATTAAGATTAATTAGAAATTTATACATTTTCAAATTATTTAATCTTTATATCAAAGAGCTAAAATAAGTGAAATGAATTTGAAGTAAAATATAAATATTTGGAGTGGTAACATGATAAACCTAACCCCATACTCATTATCTAACAAAAGCTGCTAAACTACAACATAGATGAAGTACTGAATTCATTAACCCCATTCTCTATTTTGCATTTATTTGGCAATTATTTCTCTAATAAAACAACATTTAAGATTGAGAGTTATCATGTCAGACCTCAGTATTTTCTCAAACTCTTAGAATGTACAACTCCAAGTAAAATGATTAGTTTAGTGCACAGCATCAGAAATTGTCGAGAAGCTGGAAAAAAATTTCAAAGTTATTGATGTGAGCATTTAAACAAACATAAGAGGTGCCAACACAAAAGAATTACCAGAGACAAAATGAAAATATAGCATTCTGATTCTAAAATAATAAAAATGGGAAGAAAGGTTAGGGATTTTGGACCTACCTCCAATTTCATATAGAAACCAATGTTGAAACGAACATGTGGGATATGAGCAATCTTGGCCCGGTCTTTACCTGTTTCCTTGTTGTATCTTTCCCGTAGGTGTGGATAATCAGAAATAAAATTTCTGCAGTTTTTTTAGGGAATAGATCTCTTCTGGCAGTGATGTCAATTCAGAGCAGTCACAAATAATGAGTTCCATAAGCGAGGAAAGGCTGCCCATCCAGTGTAGTAATGTTGCCAAACCAGAGCACTTAACAATGTAGAGAGTTTCGAGAGTGGAAACATATTGAAGAGGCTCCTCTGGGAGAGATATCATACCATCAATCTCCAGTATTCGCAGAGACTTCAATGAAGAAGAAGCAGAGACAAACATTAACTGCCTCAGTACCTCTGCTCTGACTCCACGCAGGCTTAGTTCCTCAAGACGAGGTAATGAAGACACATTGAAGGATGCCAAGTTAGGGCAATTTATGATCTTTAATTTAGAAAGACAATGGGATGAAGCTGCGATAGCACCTAAAGTAAAGACAAAACATTAACTGAGATAGCACCTAGCTCAATAAGAGATGTGAAGTTGTCTATTTAATTTGATGAAGTTGCTAAAGTAAAACATTTAGGTTATGTTTGGTTCCGAAAAGTACTAAGAAAAAAATGTTAAGGAAAATGATTTTCTCATATTTGGTT
The DNA here is from genome assembly GCF_004353265.1 of Vitis riparia. Taxonomy (NCBI): domain Eukaryota; kingdom Viridiplantae; phylum Streptophyta; class Magnoliopsida; order Vitales; family Vitaceae; genus Vitis; species Vitis riparia. Next base: position 22,221,182 of record NC_048449.1, on the reverse strand, counting down.
GTCCTATGAAAAATATCAAAGAAAATAAAATATAATTAAGATTAATTAGAAATTTATACATTTTCAAATTATTTAATATTTATATCAAAGAGTTAAAATAAGTAAAATGAATTCGAAGTAAAATATAAAAATAATTTATTGACTTCCACTTTTTTTTTCCTTCCACTTTTCCTTTCTATTTTTTCCCTCACATTTTCCCTCAAATTTTCAAGAAACCAAACAGAGCCTTAATGATTTTTTAAAGAATATTTGGAATGGTAACATGATAAACCCAACCCCATACTCATTATCAAACAAAAGCTGCTAAACTACAACATAGATGAAGTACTGAATTCATTAATACCATTTTCTATTTTGCATTTATTTGGCAATTATTTCTCTAATAAAACAGTTAGACTTTATCAATGGCTAAATTGAAACTACTTTTTGTATCAGGCATCTAGTAAATACAAATGTTTGGACCATGTGAAATCTTCCGGCCAATCCAAAGTTGTTTCCTTTTGGGATCCCTTGGGCATTAGGCCAATGGTAAGCTCCTTAGGAAAGGTGAACTCTGTGACCAATACTAGTTATATTAGAGCTCAGTATTTCCTCAAACTCTTAGGATGTAAAACACTCAAGTAAAATTCTAACTTACTGAAGTAAGCATTTAATCAAACAAGTAAGGTGCAAATACAAAGAACCACCAAAACAAATCAAAACAGAGCATTTTAAAGTAAGATAATACAAATGAAGTAACAGAAAATGAGAAGAAAAGCTAGAGATTTCAGACCTGAAAGACATTCTGTATTTCAATCCCTCATGGATGTATGATATCAATTTGTGTGATATGAGCAATCTTGGGTTAGTCTTCACCTTTCCTTTCGGCATCTTTCCTTTTGAGTGTGAACAGATGCACATTGTTAGGTGTCTGCAGGTTTTTGAGGGAACATATCTTCTGGCAATGATGTCAATTCAGGGCAGCCATGAATTCCAAGCTCTGTAAGTGAGGTGAGGGTATCTATCAAGTGTAGTAATATTCCAAACACAAAACAACGTTTAAGATTGACAGTTATCATACCAGACCTCAGTATTTCCCCAAACTCTTAGAATGTACAACTCCAAGTAAAATGATTAGTTCAGTGCACAGCATCAGAAATTGTCGAGAAGCTGGAAAAAAATTTCAAAGTTATTGATGTGAGCATCTAAACAAACATAAGAGGTGCCAACACAAAAGAATTACCAGAGACAAAATGAAAATATAGCATTCTGATTCTAAAATAATAGAAATGGGAAGAAAGGTTAGGGATTTTGGACCTACCTCCAATCTCATATAGAAACCAATGTTGAAATGAACGTGTGGGATATGAGCAATCTTGGTCCGGTCTTTACCTGTTTCCTTGTTGTATCTTTCCCGTAGGTGTGGATAATCACAGAAATAAAATTTCTGCAGTTTTTTTAGGGAATAGATCTCTTCTGGCAGTGATGTCAATTCAGAGCAGTCATCAATAATAAGTTCCATAAGCGAGGAAAGGCTGCCCATCCAGTGTAGTAATGTTGCCAAACCAGAGCACTTAACAATGTAGAGAGTTTCGAGAGTGGAAACATATTGAAGTGGCTCCTCTGGGAGAGATATCATAGCATCAATCTCACATATACGCAGAGACTTCAATGAAGAAGAAGCAGAGACAAACATTAACTGCCTCAGTACCTCTGCTCTGACTCCACGCAGGCTTAGTTCCTCAAGACGGGGTAATGAAGCCACATTGAAGGATGCCAAGTTAGGGCATTTTATGATCTTTAATTTAGAAAGACAATGGGATGAGGGCAGTTCCAAGGATTGCAAGTTAGGACACTCACGGATCTGTAACGTTACCAAGCCAGAAACATGTTAAAGCGGCTCTTCTGGGAGAGATATCATACCATCAATCTCCCATATTCGCAGGGACTTCAATGAAGAAGAAGCAGAGACAAACATTAACTGCCTCAGTACCTCTGCTCTGACTCCACCCAGGCTTAGTTCCTCAAGACGAGGTAATGAAGCCACATTGAAGGATGCCAAGTTAGGGCAATTTATGATCTTTAATTTAGAAAGACAATGGGATGATGGCAGTTCCAAGGATTGCAAGTTAGGACACTCACAGATCTGTAACGTTACCAAGCCAGAAACATGTTGAAGTAGCTCCTTCGGGAGAGATATCATATCATCTATGCTTTCAATATACAGAGACTTCAACGAAGAAGAAGAAGCAGAGACAGACATTATCTGCCATATCACACCATATCTAACTGTGAACAGAGATAGTGTCTCAAGAGAAGGTAATGGAGCCACTTTGAAGGATGCCAAGTTAGGGCATTTTCTGATTTCTAATCGAGAAAGAGGAGGAGATGACGGCAGTTCCATGGATGTCAAGTTTGGGCAATCATGGATCGTTAATCGAGAAAGACAAGGAGATGAATGCAGTTCCAAGGATGCCAAGTTATGGCAATTGATGATCTCTAATTGAGAAAGACAAGGAGAAGAATGCAGTTCCAAGGATGCCAAGTTATGGCAATCGATGATCTCTAATTGAGAAAGAGAAGGAGAAGAATGCAGCGATGCCAAACTAGAACATTCATGAATATATAACTTCGAAAGATGAGAAAATGAAGGACCTTCCTCTGCTAGTAAGTCCTTCCTCCACAATTCCTTCAACTTTGGCATGTCAGAGAGTTCGAGCGATTCAAGAGATGGGAAGAGTGGCGTTGTTAATGAACCCTCCTTTAACTCCGCTTCTTTCATATGATGAAGCTTCAAAGACTTGAGAGAAGGGAGTTGAGAAAAGGGTGGCAGAATTTCGCATCTTGAACATCCCGAAATTTCAATTTCAATTAGGTGGGGAAACAGGGAACCCAACCCTTCATTCATCATCCAAGTTGGAAACTCCGTACCTCCATAACCTGCTATAAAGATATCCTTTAGGTGTGGGTGTGGTTGAAGGCCTTCCATCACTAACTTATCACCCTCATACGCCGCATCTTGGCCCGACCGATTCCATTCCAATCTCAAGGACTGAAGATATTGTTTTCCTTTCAAAATTTCTCCCCTGGATACCAGTTCAACATCCCTCACGTTTTGAAGATTACTTATGTTTAACCCTCCTCTTAGTTGGTTAAGGCCTTTCAATTCACTCAAGCTACCAATTTTGTGATTCCTTAACCACCCTATGTCATTCCCAACCACAAACAATGGTAGACTTTGAAGTAAAGTCAACTTGCCGATTCCATGTGGCATATGAGTCAAGTGATAACATCCATTATTCTCCAAGTGTCTAAGATTGATCAATTCTCCTATATTGTTTGAAATTCTTTGTAAATTCCAACACCTTATGAGTTTTAGTGTTTGCAAATTCTTTAATCTTGTAATAGCATTTGGAAGTACCTTAAACCCATTGTGGGAAAGATCAAGATACCTTAAATGACTCAATTTGCCTAAACACTTTGGCACCTTCTCTACACCCATACGACTTAAACTCAATGCACGTAAACACATAAAACTCGGAAAAAATGAATTTACAATTGTACTATCTTCATAAGAATCTACACAATGGTTTAGAAAGGTCCTTAGGGGTTTTCCCTTTAGAGCCTTTATCATAGGATTTATCTCTTCAAACAATGACACATGACGAGCTTCTTCTGGAATGTTATTTACATAACTTCTTAAAACAAGGATCTCAAATCCTACAATTGATTGTGCAAGATCATATATAAGGTCCCACATTTTACAACTTAATGTATCATTAAAATCATCTTTTTTAACCTCTTCCAACAATGACCTTGACAACAATTCTTTGAAATATTGATCTCCTATATCCTCTAATTGCTCATTCCCATTTGTAGATTGGATGTAACCTTGTGCGATCCATAATTGTACCAACAACTTTTTCTCAATTTCATAGCCTTTTGGAAATAAAGCACAATATGTAAAACATTGTTTCAAATGTGTTGGCAAATTATCATAACTTAGTTTCAACACCTGTAGAACATTATCATTTCCATATGGAAGTGATAAAAGATTTTCATTCTTTTGAATAGACAACCATTTGGACAAATCTGATTTAAACTGCATTAATGTTCTCCCTAAAGTGTTGATGATGAGTGGAACTCCATTACACATGTTTACAATTTCTCTTCCAACTTTTATGATCTCAGGATTCACTGTATTCGTCTGTCCTCCAAATGTGATGTTTGAAAATAAATTCCAAGACTCATCTTTGTCTAGACCTTTTAACTTAAGACAAACAGTATTATTACCCATAAATGAAACCTCAGCGTTCCGGGTGGTCACTACAATTTTACTCCCTTCATCACCAACCTCCAATAGAGTTCTCACTTTCTCCCAATTTTCATTTTCATTGTTCCAGACATCATCTAGTACTAGCAAGTACCTCTTTTGACTTATTTGTTTGTGAAGCTCATTTTTCAAATCATCCAATGATAGGCTCTGTGAACCCTCATCATTTTTAGATTTTGACAACTTTTTTAGCAGCGCACTTTCACCAAAACCCTCACCAGAATAATCAGAAACGCAAACCCATTTCTTAAAGGCAAAATATTGTTGCACTCTTTCATCGTCGTATACCAATTGAGCAAGAGTGGTCTTACCCAATCCCCCGATGCCAACTATAGCAACAATTTTTTTGTCAGGCGACAACACCAATTTTAGTAGGTCTTCTTTTTCTGCACTTCTTGGATTAAGATTAGATGAATGTGGGGATGAGTGGGTCTCTCTCCCAATATTCTTTGCCCGTGGGTGAATTGTGCTTCGTGGAATAGCATTCAACAGAAAGATATCTTTTTTTATTTCATCAAGTGCTTCTTTGATATCATCGACTCTCCCACTCATTTGGAAACGAAATGCAACCTGATTTGAGGACGAGAAGAAGTGACTCACCTGCCTGACGAGCCCTCCTTGCTGCAACCGGTAGGTTGCAAAGTCATCCAACAAGTCATCTACATCATACACAACGCCCTTGAGCCTCTTCACCCAATCTTTCACTGCACGGCTTTTCTCCAGGTGATCCTCAGCATCCAGAAGAACAGCTTTGAGGGTACCCAGTGTCTCCTCAAGCTTTGTCAGCTCCCTTCGAACGCCATATATAGATCCGATTTTTTGAACAACTGAGGATCCTAAACTGCTCAAAACATTCTCCACGACGCTGAATGGAATTTGTTCCGCCATTTTTTGAAGAACACAAACTGCACAGGGCCAAGAAAACATATATATGGTAAAATTATGACAAGTACAGAGAATTGCAAGAGAGAATACTGGACAAAGTGGTGATATATGAGGTTCGTGAATCGTGAGGATGATGGAACTCACCTGCTCTGCTCGCCCTCTCAAAATGGTTGGATACTCTGAGAGAATTGGGAAAGAGTAGAGAGCCAAGTACGAGAGATATATATATTTATATGGGGCGGCCGGGACAGGGTAAGTCACAAGGCTACTGATTAATATTATGGGTTAGGTGGACAAGGCAACAAGCCAGGCCATATATGCAAGTTGTAATTATTAATTAAAAGCTCTGGATGTATTAAATATAAAATGTTGTCTCATCTGCTCTCATTCATTAAATTACAAAGATGAATTGTAATATTATAACAAAATCATAAATTATATTTTATAAAAAAACTATATATTTTAGTATATGTTGTAAAAAATTGGATATTAACATCTTCCTAAAAGCATAATTGACTTAAAAAAAATAAATAACAATTATTATTAATAACATTTCATCTAAAATAAATTTAAAAATAAATAAAGTTTGAACATGTAAATGAGACAAATTTCTTATTGCATACGCACAATTAGAACTCAATTAGAAATAAAGTAATCTAAAATATTTTGATTTGATTTGTAATTAATTGATCAATTTTTAAAATTTTAAATTATTTTTAAAAATTATTAAATTCAATGCAAAGTGTCACATGATTTAAAGTTCATTTCTCTAATAAAAAAATTATAAAAATATAATTATATGCAGAAAAGAAATAATAATCATTGTGGACTAATTTTTATCTGTAAATTTCTTGTATTAATTAATTATTGTTTGAGTTTTATATTATTTTTAAAAATTAATGTATTTTTTAATTAATCTAATATATTAAGAGGTACTTAATTTGAAATTTATTTGTCTAGTGAAAATAAATAAATAAAAATATGATTCTAAGTACGTAGGAGACAAACAATAGTCATTCTATACCAATATTTGTCCTTAAATATTTGAAAGATCACTATTTGAGTTTTTAATTATTTTTAAAAATTACTAGACTTGCTAATAAATCTTATACATCAAGTCTTGCTTGATTTGGAGTTTATTTGCTATATATAAACTAACTAATGTCATTTAAAATAAATTTTGGTTTATGACTTTTTAATGTTATTAAGTTCTATAACTGTCTAGTGCTAATTAAATCAATTTTTGAATTTCAATTTATTTCAAAAAAGTAATAAATTTTGTGTGTCAAGTATAATTTGATTTGAAATTTATCTATTTAATGAAAAAAATTAAAAAAAATTCAGAGAAGTAAATGCAATTTAAAGGAAAACCATATGACTTGTTTAGTTTTTTCTTTGCTTATAATCCTATTTTTGCAAATTTTTTCATTAGACAAATAGCTTGAAACTCAAATAGTACTAGAAATTTATGGATAAAAATTAGTGTAGAACGACTCTATCTTTTTCTTCTACATAGAATTATATTTTTCAAATTTTTTTCTTTGAGTAAATAAATTCCAAATTAAACAAGACTTAGCGCATTGGATTCAATAACGAGTCTAGTAATATTTAAAAATTATTTGAAACTCAAATAGTGAACCCATTAATACAAAAAATTTATGGATAAAAAATTGGTTCACAATAACTCTATTATTTTTTTTCTACATATAATTATAATGTTTCTCCATAAAACATTATAAGTGATTTTTCAACACTAAAAGTGATTTTTTTAGATTTTTTTAAGTGTTTCCTAAATTTTTCCAAACACCTAAATTTTTTCAAAAACATTTTTGATGGTAAAAGTGCTTCCCAAAATCAGTGTCACTATCAAATGGACTCTAATAGATATATGTACTCTTATAAATTAAAATTTATAGTTTTCTCTATGCTTTTACTTTGATAATTATATCATCTATACTTGATTTGATAATTAATCAAGACAATGATAATTAACTTATATTTCAAGTGCATTAAGCAAGAGATATGTACTTTTATAAATTAAAATTTACAGTTTTCTCGATATTTTTACTTTGATAATTATATTATCTAACTTCATTTGATAATTTATTAAGATAGTGATAACTAAGTTTTGTTTTACAACTTAATTTTATAATGGTAAATGTTCGTATTATAATATTAAATCCTTGTCAACTTAGAAGTATTCAACAAGTTGTCCACTTGGGATTATTTTAAATCACATGGGCCTAATAGAAAATATGTATCAAGTTGAGATTTCTAATAAGCCAAACTTGACTACTTAGAATTATTTTAAGTTACATGTAGCATGATAGAAAATATAACTATTCATTATGAATCGGATGAAGATGCCAAATTAGCAAACTTGTCCATTTAGAACATATGAATATTTATTGTGCATAAGATGGAGATTTGAATTCAACTATGTTGTTCGCCTAGAAAATATAAATATTTATTATGTATTAGGTGAAGACTCCAACTCAGCTAATTTGTTCACTTGGAATTATTTTAGCTCATCTTCTTAGAAAATTTGAATATTTATTGTGCATGAGGTGGAGGTTTGAAATACCCTTTGTCCACTTAGAACTATTCTAAGTCATGTGGACCTAACAAAGAATATAACATTTATTATGCATTAGTTGAAGACTCCAAATCAACTAACTGTTCCACTCGTAACTATTCTAAGTTATTCCTCGTAAAAATATGAATATTTACTTTCAATTAAATGGAGATTTAACTTCAACTAAATTATCCACTTAGAAATTATGAATATTTATTATGAATTAAATGGAGATTTGAAATAAGCTAAATTATCTACTTAGAAAATATGAATATTTTTTATGAATTAAATGGATTGTGCACTTAGAACTAGATAGGAGGGGTCTAGTTTTTTTTCGTTTGTGTCATCTTTTAATGAATTTTGTTTTTTAAACAATCTGATTTCAAGCTCAACTGTCATATTTTTAAAATATCTTATGCATAATTGAGGGAGCAAAAGGTAAATCATAAATGAGAAACAAGGATTTAATGTGGTCATATGTTAGGGAGGAAGAAATTAATACACCACATTATTATGTCGTGCATGTCGAAGCAAGGTTTGAATTTTGGGATTTATCATTAAAATATCACCAATGTTTCGTGCAACAATGTGGGTTGATACAATATCCACCATCGAAATCTTAAATGAGAGATTTTTCGTTATTTTTTCGAAAATATCATCAATATTTTGGCATTTACCGGTTTTTTTTGCCAATTTTTTTTGGGAATTTCTTGATATTTTCGACCCATCAATGCAATCAAAGGGCACTCCTCTTACTAGTCAACACAATCAAACCCAAAAATGAACTCATGTCAAAAGGCTCAAGCTAACCTTAGGCAACCACTAGGGCAAATCTACCCTTAATTGAATATATGCACAAACATTAAGATATTAAAGTCCATCGTACAACCAAAATACTATTTATTACTTCAACTAAAAGAAAACCATATAATAAATTTATTACAAAAATCGAATTGGCCAAATTCTTTTTATTTATTAAGGCTATGTTTGGTTCTTAAAAAATTTGAGGGGAAATGCAAATCAAAGTAGAAGAAAGAAAAATTAAAGGAAAATAAAAAATAACTTTAAAGTCAATTATAAATTATTTGTATATGCTTGCTTAAACTCATTTTATTTATTTAACTCCATTATATAAATACTAAATAATTTAAAAGTATATAAATTTTTTATAAATTTTAATTATATTTTATTTCCTTTTACTTTTTTTATGGTGGAATCAAATATGAGAAAACAATTTTTCTTAAATTTTTTTTTTCTTTCCATAATATTTTTTGGGAACCAAACATAACCTAAGCACTAAATAAGAAAAAAAATCTAATGTTTCAAAGTTTTCATAATTTAAAATATTAGTTTGGTTTGAATGGTGCATAGTGGATGTCTTTTTTCTTATCATGGGAAATTTGGAAGCATACAAATATTTTAGAGAAAATTAATGCATGAGAATATATAATCAATGAATTAGTTCTTACATAAAGCACAAGGATGCAAGTGAAACTTGGGAAGAAAACCAAATGGGCAAGCTCATATTAATAAAAATTCAAATCACCTAATTTGTTCATATTCTTAGTAAAATAGTCGAAAATTTTAATAAAAGACATTTATAAAAATATGCAAAGCTAACAAGCATCATTAATAAGCACCTCTCACAACCAATTGTTCAAGTTGAAACCTAGCTAAGTAAGAATGTTAACTAGTTTGATTTCATGTAAAGATATTTATGTATTTTAAATGTAAGATGAAATTAACATTGGATTTACTTTATAAACATATAAAATTTCATATTCATTTGTTGTAAAGAACACTTTTGTATGTTATTAAGACTTAAGAGTGTGTTTGATAATGTTTTTATTTGAAGTATTTTTAGTAGAAGTATTTTCTCTGAAAATATTTTTAAAATAATCACCTATAAAGTGTTTCTTTAGAAAATACTACAGGTGATTTTCAGTCATTAAAAGAGATTTTTTAGACTTTTAAAAATGTTTTCTATATTTTGCCAAACACCTATTTTTTTTTTCAAAAATACTTTTCATGTTAAAAGCGCTTCCTAAAATCATTATCAAATAGACTCTAGGTATATTAACAGATATATGTACTCTTATAAATTAAAATTTATAGTTTTCTCGATGCTTTTACTTTGATAATTATATCATCTATACTTGATTTGATAATTAATCAAGATAGTGATAATTAACTTATATTTCAATGTATTAAGCAAGAGATATGTACTTTTATAAATTAAAATTTATAGTTTTCTCGATATTTTTACTTTGATAATTATATTATCTAACTTCATTTGATAATTTATTAAGATAGTGATAACTAAGTTTTGTTTTACAACTTAATTTTATAATGGTAAATGTTTGTATTGTAATATAAAATCCTTGTCAACTTAGAATTATTCTATAAGTTGTCCACTTGGGATTATTTTAAATCACATGGGCCTAATAAAAAAATATGTATTAGGTCGAGATTCCAAATAAGCCAACTTGCCTACTTAGTACTATTTTAAGTTACATGTAGCCAGATAGAAAATATAAACATTCATTATGAATCAGATGAAGATGCTAAATCAGCAAACTTGTCCACTTAGAACATATGAATATCTTTTGTGTGATAGATGGAGATTTAAATTCAACTATGTTGTCAGAGAAAATATGAATATTTATTATGTATTAGAAATATGAATATTTATTGTACATTAGGTGGAGATTTGAAATATCGTCCACTATGAACTATTCTAAGTCGTGTGGACCTAACAGAGAATATAAACGTTTATTATGCATTAGGTGAAGACTCCAAATCAACTACCTATTCCACTTGTAATTATTCTCAGTTATTTCTCATAAAAATATGAATATTTACTTTCAATTAAATGGAGATTTAACGTCAACTAAGTTATCCACTTAGATGAATTAAATGGAAATTTGAAATGAGCTAAATTATCCACTTAGAAGATATGAATATTTGTTATGAATTAAATGGAGATTTGAAATCAACTAAGTTGTCCACTTAGAATTAGTTAAGAGGTGTCTAGTTTTTTTCGTTTGTGTCATCTTTTCATGAAATTTGTTTTTTAAACAATTTGATTTCAAGCTCAATTTGTCATATTATTAAAATATCTTATGCATAATTGAAGGAGTGAAAAATAAATCATAAACGAGAAACAAGGATTTAATGTGGTCATATATCATGGAGGAAGAAATTAATACACTACATTATTATGTCATGCATGTGGAAACAAGGTTTGAATTTTTGGATTTATCAGCGAAATATCATCAATATTTTGTGGAACGATGTGGGTTGACACAATATCCACCATCAAAATCTCAAATGAGAGATTTTTCGTTATTTTTTCATAAATATCATCGATACTTTGGCATTTACCGGTTTTTTCGCCAACTTTTTGGGAATTTCTTGATATTTTCAATCCATCAACACAATCAAAAGGCGCTCCTCTTGCTAGTCAACACAATCAAACCCAAAAATGAACTCAAGTCAAAAGGCTCAAACTAACCCTGGGCAACCACTAGGGCAAATCTACCCTTGATTGTATATATGCACAAACATTAAGATATTAAAGTCCATCGGTAAAACCAAAATGCTAAAAGAATATTTTTATTAATTAATTACTAAAAATATAAAAATCATCATTATAAATTTCTTAACTAGTCTTTTTTTATATCATATATGATAGTATAAAAATAAATAAATACTAAAAAAAATCATACATGTATCACCATTTATTTTATATTATTGAATACATTTGAATTAAATAAATTATTGTTTTAATATTAATTAAATATATTTTCAAGTTGGACATATTAGTATCAATGTTATAATATTATTGCCAAATAATATTTATTGTAAGTTAATAAATGTACACTTACAAAATTCATATTTTTTATGGACGCATACGATATTATTATTGAGTATGACAAATTATATCATATATATCAATTTCTTCAATAAAATAATTTCAAAATGTCTATTGTTACTTCTTTTGTAATTTTTTAGATTTTTTTCCCAAGATTTTCATGAGTTTTGATCAATGTTTATCTTATTCATATTTTGTGTCAAAATATTCGCTGATATTTCCTAATATATCTGTAAAATTGAGTTACCGATATTTTCATCCTTGTATGGAAGCTTTGATACCACTTAGGTATGCAAAAAGTTCTTATGCAAACATATTAATAGAGAAGCATAAAAATAAAGCAATCACACAAAAAGGTAACAAGGTTTTAGTGTGGTTCGACCAACCATGCTTACCTCCAAGGATGAGAGAGAACATTATACTATATGATAGAAAATATTATGAAGAATAAAAATAGATACAACTAGAATGCATGAAATTAATTTTGAATATTTGGTAAATCTACATTGATATTGCTTCTATAAGAGCATATTTGAAGTATGAAAAGTAATAAATGACTTTTTTATCATGTCTTTTTCAATAACCTTTTCTCCACATGGCTTAAATTGAGTGTTAATTTTGAATCATCATGCAAAGTGGTTATCATGCCCTAAATTCTAAAACTATGGTTCTAAGATATTATTAAAGACTAACCTACAATTTTAGAACTTGAGATGTGAATTAAGAAGGGGATTTTAGTGTTTGAGACCAAGTTTTTCTCATTTAAAAGATTTTTAAATCAAGTTTGTTGAGTTGGAAAAACATCAAGTGTTTCTTATTTATGGACTTAGTTGTGTTGAAAATTTGACTAAGTATGAGAAATATTTCATTTTTAAAAGTTTCGCAGTTTAAGATTAAAAAAGAAAAAATGGAAAATTTTATTGTTTTCATATTGGTGATACTCAAAATAAATTTATGGGATTTTTATCTTCAACAATTTTATTTTGAACAAATTTCGAAAAAAAATGTTAATTTGTAATTAAAATTTATTATTTTATCATTAAGTTTTTAAATATAAATATAGTATTAAGGAAATAACTATTTTGAGGTAAAATAACTACATGTGCTGAGGTAAAACAGAGAGGTGCAATAATTGTGCTAGGGTAAAAAGATAACTATGTTGAAGTAAAAGAGAGAGGTGTAATAACCATGCTAGGGTAAAACAACTATGTTAAGGTAAAAAAGTAACCATTTTAAGGCAAAAAAGATAGGTGTACCACTTAAGTTGTGCACCTATGGAACAAAAGGGAAGAAAGGTGCATCAACCACAAGGGAAGAGAGGTGTGCCACTTAAATTACACACCATTTAAATTGCACTCCTATAGAACACAAGGGAAGAGAGGCATGCCACTTAAGTTGCGTACCTCCAGCACCTCCACTAGACCCCCTAAGATTTTCCCACTTTCATATTTTCTCCTTTTTTCAACAAAGAATTTTTTATTTAATTTTTTGTACATCACAAAACCATAATTAGTAACTACAATTTTAAATATTTTTAATTATCTTTAAATTCATTATCATTAACTACAGTTTTAAGTTTAAATTTAAAACTATAGTTGGTAGCTATAGTTTTAACCATTTTAACATAAATTTAAAACTGTAGTTATCAATGACAGTTTTATGACACGAATATCCACATAGATGAGAAGTACTAGTTTAAGAATTATTTTGCGAGATGATTTACTTTGTAGAATTTTTTTTTTTAAAGAAATTATTTTTGGTAAAATTTGTAAGGTAAGAGAGCCCCCATAGCACATGATGCACTAATCTTGACACCCATCTCTTTCAACAAGACCAATTGCTACTACTGCATTCTCCGACCATATTGGTGATTTTGCCACTTTTGTCTCGGGAATTTCTCAACCTCATCCATGAATCCCAATAGGTGGAGTTTCTTTTTACTTTATTTTGCATTGAACTATGTTTTACTTCTCGCGCGATCCTATACCCTTTTTTTGGTCTTTCTAAATTCATTTTTATGACCGATGAATTAATGTTGTTATTTGCTGCTATGTTCTTGTTAGATTTGGATATTGCAACTCCTCGTTCTTATGGATGTTCCTTACAAACCAACTACGCCACTTCTCGTGCCCATGCTTGGCCAAATTACTATTATTAGAGATTTTATTAGGTATCAAGTTTTGCATTGAAATGGTCATTTCTTACTTCTCATCCCATCCAGTTGTGTTTCAAATTTTTTATATTTTATTTTCAATTTGTATTTGCAATTGGTGTCGAATTTGTATATTTTTTTAATGGAGAATAATTATATCTGCAAACGTATATGCTTTGTTTGATAGGATTTGAATAAATTTAGGAAACAAAGGAAAAAGGAACAAAGTCTGAAAATCTCATAAATATCAAGAATTTTGATGTACTAGTTGCACTATTAAAGAAATAAAAGGTTTATTTAATAAATGATGGAAATATCGATTTTTATGGATATATTGGTATAAAAAAGTATTAATAAAAAATTTGATGTAACAGTTGCACTATTAAAGAAATAAAAGGTTTATTTAATAAATGATGGAAATATCGATTTTTATAGATATATTGGTATAAAAAATTTGATAAAAAATATCAATAAAATAAAAATTAATCAAAACTTATAAAAATGTCGAGAAAATTTTTAAGAAATGACACTATAATAAATTTTGTGATAATTGATAATAGTATGTCGAACTTGAAAATAAAATAATTATCTATTTAATTCAAATAGTTTCCATGATATAAAATAAATTATGATATATGATTTTTTTTTATTAATATAGAAATAATATAAAAAAAAAAACTTCTTAAGAAAATTGTCATGATTTTTTATATTTTTTATAATCAATTAAATGAAATTTAAAAATAAAATGATTAAAATTAATTTATTTATTAAAATATTCATATATTTTTGTGCATATATATACATATATTAGTGAGGACAAATTAACTTGCTCCCTTTGATTATCAAAGCCCCCCGCCCCCCTATAAGCCAATTTAAACAAGCAAGAGAGCTCATATTGATTTTAAAATGGAGAATATGCTTGAAAAATCAATGAATAAATTGATAATCGGTCCAATCAATTGGTTTTAGTGATGACTAAAACCCGAAATTTCTGCAAAATATCAATAATAGATCGATCAATCAACTTTGATGACAACTAAAATCCAAAATTTCTACAAATCATCTTCGATATTTCACTATTTTCTTCATCCTTACATGTAGTAAACAACATAGAGGATGTTATTGGGAGTGTTTCAGAACCTTCCTTAGGGATGCTACAATCTCAATCAACTGTATCATTTTCTATACATTTACTTTGATTTTTTTATATATTTTTTTCATCCTTAGAGACGACTAAGTATATTATTCAACTTTCACACGCACGCACCCACATTCACATCTTTACATATATATGCTAAAGAAGCACTGCCGCATCAGCACATTATTCAAACACAGCTAAAAGATAAGAGTAGAGAGGAGAAAACACTGTCAAATCCCAGATAGTATTCAATCATCTTAGGCTTTCTTCAACCTGCATGTGTCAGAAACGGATTGAACCTGCCCACTGGGACACAAACCAAGGGATGTGCCCGGGATGAGCCATGTCCCTCTTCCACATTAATGCTACCATTTCCTCCATCGCCAACCTTCCAATCAAAGCACTGGATTACAGCAGCAATGGTTGAGGGGACAATTTGCAGTGTTAGTGAAGCTCCGGGGCAAATCCTTCTTCCACTCCCACACGGCAGCAGAAGAAACTGCTGTCCCTTTACATCCAACCCCTTCTTTATACTTCCGTCCTCATTAAGAAACCTGCTGGGGGAGCACTCGAGTGGGCTCTCCCAATAGTTTGGGTCCCTTCCCATAGCCCACACATTAACTAAGATCTCTGTGTTTGCAGGAATGTGATAACCCGCAATAGTGCAGTCTTGGGATGATTGTCTACTGTGTACAATAAAGCCGGGGTGAAGCCTTAGTGTTTCCCTAACAATGGCTTGAATGTAAGGAAGGTTGGGAATGCCTGATTCTTCCACAAGCTACTGGTGTTGTGTGATTTGTTTTAAGTTTAACATCTGCTTTTTAAAATTGTTTTCATTTATTCATTAAAATAAGGATAATGTTAACAATTCCAAAATTTGAAGTAAATAAGAATCTGCTTTCCATATCATATTTTAGGAAAAATGGGGGTCTCTTTAGGAAATGTAGGGTCTACTTTTGAGATTTCTATTTCAAACAGTCTAGAACTATGACCTTCAAACTCTCCTTTAAGTGCTTAGGAAGCTTTCTCAAATAAAGCTTTATTCAAATGTTTTAGTGCAGGTTATAGAATTGGTTGAACCCATTGGTCTTGCTAATTGCATTTGGGTATAAGGGGGCATTAGTATTTAGGTATTTGCTATGAGTTGTACTAGACTCCTTAAGGCTTGAATTAGATTAAGGAAAGATGTGAAAAAGAAAATTGGGAGTAAAAAGAAAGAAATAAAATGTGAAGTGCAATACAAGTTCAAACCCAATAAAGTTACTCCTTCAAATTTATTTTCTATCATAGAAAAACTAAAGAATTTGAACATATAACGGGTTTTAAATAATTTTTACTATATTTTATTTTTCTTCATATTTTTCATAGTAAATCAAACAAGAGAATTTCATGTTTCTTCCTATCTTATTTCCTTTCCATAACATAGGCAATTCAAACTGAAGCTAAAAATTGGCATTGACATAATATTGAGGATGAATTAGCCTAACAAACATGAAAATAGTTCCTAAAGGCTCCATTAGAGTAGCATGTGCTGCATAAGTTATATGCTAATTGTTAATGGAGTTCTTTGGGTAACTAGGGGAGTTGGGGATTAGAGAGTTACTCAATGACCACTTTGGTTTAATAATAAGAGAATTCTCTATATACACAAGTCAGAGTTTAGCCATTGAGGCAAAGATCCTAACCTTTTTAGAGAGTTAATTGCAAGCAAAAGCTTTAGGCCTCTCCAATCTCCTATTAATCTCCTATTAGAAGTAGCTTCTACCATTGTAATATCACGGATGACCAAGAAAAAAAGGAGAACCCTAGAAGCTTGAGGGGTCATAACTCCAAATTATTGATATTAGATCAGAATTGATATGGCCATTTTGTTAGGTTCATTGCCAAAGCAATGGTGCAGGGAGTGTTAGCAAAGCATGGAGTAATACATTCGGTTTCTTCTATAAGAGATTTTTTACCTTATGGATCTTTAGTGAGCATTGTCCAAACCAGTTTGGCCTACAAGATAAATTGATCTTTTTGGACTAGTATACACCTATTTTCATAAATATTGCACAAGGGTGTTTTATACTAATTGGGAAGATTTCTCATCTTGCTTTGTACCTACTATTTTAATATAATAAAATGGTTGTTTATGATGTTTAAAAAAAAATTAAAAACTAAAATAAAAGGGAATACAACTCCAAAAGAGCAATTAATTACTATATGTAAGGTCAGGCATTGTTAAAATTATTAGAGAAACATTGTATACAAAAATAAATTTCACATTGATCAACATAAGCACTATTCTTTCTAGTACATTTTCCTTATTTTCCTTGAAGTGTTTCTCCCATTAAAGCTGGTTTTGAATGCCTAATTTCCCAACTGTAACTAATTCAAACTCTTGTTGATAATTGTAAAATGTACAAGGTAGGAACAAAAAGAATAATAATAGAAAATGTCCATAAGGAGACTTACAAGAGTGAGATAGTAAAATTAGGTTGTCAGCATCAGAAATCTCATCTAAGAACAACCTTCAACTTGCTCTGCACTTGCTCCCTAACATTCCACTGCACCCAGAATCATAGCCAAATTTCAGGTTATTAGTCATTACCTGTAATCAAGACGAAATACTAATCAATTGTACAAATCCCCTAAACATGAAATACCTGCAACTCGTTTATCTCCTCATCTGTGAGTGAACGCTCCATGGACCGGTATGCTATCCGATAACATTGACTGGTCATTCCTTTCTGGTGAAATTGTCGATCAATTGCACCTGGAAGTCAAAAATGTATCTTATAGTTCAGAAAACTTCAGAATGGAGCTTCACTTTCAGGCACTAGGAAAATAGGGACTTATTATGGCCACTATTTCACTATAGATCAGATTGTTAACAATCCTCTTGGAATATATGACAAATTTTGAACGAAAAATTGACTATGATCCTATTATTTAGAGAATAGTAATTTCTCAATTTTAACCTCTTTATAAACCTTCAATATTGGAAACACTTTAAAAGAATATCAACTTCCAAAGCCTCTCTTTATCACAATTATATGTTTGGCATCAATGAATCAGAGTGGAGGTCTTCGTAAGTCCACCATCTGGAGTCCTCCCACTCATATTAGCATATCCAATTCCTGATGGCACTTAAAGCTATGAAGGAAGAACATGTTATTTCCTATACGGACACAGCAGCTCTGCAACCTATGAAAAATGATGCAGGGGACCCAGACCAGTTACCCACCCTCACAAAGGAGAAAAGATACTGGATGCTCCCAGAGACTATTCAGGTTGTCAATGACCAGATTTTCTAAGCTTGGCTTTGTGCAAACTGGATCTATTATTGCAACTGATGGTAGATAGAAAAGAAGAGAAGAGAGAGGATCTCTTTTATGAGCAGCTTCAGAGGATGGAATTGGTCCATAACTGCCTCAGTAGCGTCATGACAACAATATTATTTTCATGGAAAGTCCAAGAACTGAAAAGTGAAATGAAACTAGGGGTGTGTAAAAAACCGATTAAATGGACAAAAATGATAGAACTGAGCCACACTGGCCTGAACCAATCAATTTTTAAAGATTTTTCAACAATTTTGGTTTTCTAAAAAAAACTGAACTATGCCATTTAGAAAACAAATAATAAACCAAACCAAATCAAAAGTTATATACATGCACCTATAATATACAATAACCATTGGTTACGTTATTAATTTGGTGCACTTCTTTCACACTCGATAGAATCCCAAACCAAACTCAGTATGATAAGCATAGACTATAACAACAGTTGTTCATGCGGCTGAGTTACAATAATATGATTTGAAATGAGTTACAATGATGTAATTTGAGCAAACTCTAAAGCAACTTGTTGTAATAAACTATTATAAGCTTTTTGACCAACAATGTCCTATTATGAGCTTTTTGGTTTCGACCCAAATTGATTAAAAAAAAAAATCATTTTATTTGTTGACCGAAATATAGTAAATTAACTTATATCAATTATTGTTTTTAAACTGAACTGAACCGATCAGTTCCCTCTTTAAGTTCAATTAGTCTGGTTCCTAATACATAGAACCGATTAGGCCAGCTTGGGTTCCTAATACATAAAACCAATTAGACTGGTTTGGTTTTATTTTAAAGTTCGAAACTAAACAAACCAAACCGTGAACACCCCTAATTAAAACACAAATTGGTTCGGTGCTTTCAGTGTAACTATACAAATGGTTAGGAAAATTCTACCATGTGAACCATGAAGAGATCTATAGCTAATGAACAATTTACAAGAAGAAACATAAAAAGGCATACCTCCTGGACAAGATCTCCAGCAACTCCTCTTACAACCTCACATAAATTGTTTTCTGTGAACGACTCATTAATCCAAAAACTCATGTCCTTGTAACAAGGAGGATACTGCAAAAAGACAATAGTCAGTTTCTAGCAGCCAATAGAGAAGGTTACAAGGGGCTCTAACAGGTATAAATATTTAGTTATTATGTTGTGTGTAATTAATTTTTTCGATTTCAGAATGTAAAAGACATATTTGCATAAAGGACTTTTTCTGGTTATACTTAGAAATGCCGGCCCCCAAAATGTCTTGGATCCTTTTGCATGAAAATTATGCAACAGTTTCAATTAACACAACATCAGAAGAAGATACTACTATTATCAAACTGAGAAAAATATAAGCAATACCTTTGAAAATGGCTTGAACTTGACCCCAAGCTGGTCCTTTGAGAACTGCATACAAAGCATTTAAATTAAACATTCAGGGAACCTAAATCAGACATTAAGAATGTCAACAAGGTCAATTTTCAGCATGCTTTATTTTCCTAAGGATATCAATTTTGGAAATGATTACTTAACCACAAAGACATAGAAAAGGAGAATAAAATAAAATACAGTATCATTTACTGAATTGGGGAATTACTTGAGAGGTCAACCGCTCATCAGTTAACCAGAAAAGCCGAATATCAGGTATCCCAAACAGAACCATTGCTAGCCGTTCCAATCCAAGCCCAAAAGCCCAAGAAACATTACCTGTTTTACCACTTTTCTGTAATATTTCTTGCTCTGTCACCCCACAACCTAAAACTTCCAACCATTTCTCCTGATAAATTATCAATGGATGTTGCTTAGCGAGATCATAGTGTTCTGCCAAAAAACTATAGGCAATGATTGTCAAATAATAAGTTAATGCAAAACTATTCAAATTAAAATAATTCATTTGGAGATGTCAATGTAATGGCATAATGGTTTCACAATTCAATGGCAATAAAAGGATAATGGTTTGCTACTTCAAGTAGATAATCATACAATAAAATTTCATTGAGGCATTACAGAAATGCTAGTCCAGGGATTTGAAACTTTCTTCTCTGATACATCCCAACTCATGTTCTGAAGTTAAAAATTTCTATCATAAGGTTCACATATTGTGAATTTAGAGTGGAAAACAAGAGTCAAATATGATTATGTAACTAAAAATAAAAGAGAAATCAGGAAAAATAAATAAATTCCTAAAGTTGAATCTAAAACCAATCTTGACTAATGATGGCCTCTAACAACCCCTAGTCAAGTGACTTGTTACAACCCCTTTCCAAGTGGCCCAGTTTTGGCTCATGGCCCTGGGAAGTGCTTTTTAGCAGCCCTTGGAGGTTCTACTTAGTACTTACTCTTTAGTCTTTTCCATAGATTTTCTGAACAGTTAGTCCTAAAATAGAAAGTTAATACTGGTAAATTTATGAAAATTCCAAGAAAGGATATACACATGACCCTAATTGTAGGTTCTTCTGCTGAAGAAACATAATCAAGGCACCTATTCTGAGAATGCACCTTTTACAACCTACAAGATAAAACATTTACTTCTTGGAAAAGTAGCCTGACTTTTCAAGGGATCACTTCAATAAAAATCTCAAGAAAATTGTATTATAAACTGGCCTCCTGATCACTGAACCAGCTGCATACTGAACACTAAGACCAATTAAAAAGGTATTATCCCTTCTAAAAACTCTCTTTTAACTCGCCCAATCCTGTTCACACAAACACACAAGTTGCATTCAATGTAGCTATGTCACTATGAATTCATTCATTTTCCTAGAGTTTCTCATTCGGTCAACCAACACATTTGGATAGCAGGTTCAGTGTAACCTTGCAAGCAGAACAGGAGCACCAATGCTCATGGCTAACACAATAATGTAGTAATTGGATCCCTGAGGTTAGCTTGTAAAAGGAACTTTTACTGCCAGATTTGGGGACATGGCTCTTCTCTGATGCTATAATTGTGTTTGTTAGCGATGAAGACAAGTGGCAATCACCTGTGAAAGGTTAACAAATGCATAGAGATTGGACTCTTAAGGCCCAAATTATGATTTGGCATACTTAGGATGATAATAGGCCCAGTTGGGATTTTATATACTTCAATGTGGATTTCAGTCTAAGTTTTGTTTATGAGTCTAGTCAAAGGATCACAAGTGTTCTTATTTCCAAAATCATTAATGCTTTACATTTTCAAGAGTCTTTCAATTTTTTTTATCAGTTCACATTGTTGATTTTCCAACTTCATTAGTATTGCCATTAGCTCCAAAAGAGTCTAAGGTCTAGAGTTATAGTGTATAAAGTTGGTTCATTTATCTCATACAAAACCTTCCAACTTTCAATGTAATCAATCAGGTGCAGCCTCCAGTTTGAACAATCACAGGTTGCCTCCACGAGAACCAATCAGATGACACCTTATTATGAACCAATCGTACTGTGACAGTTCAACTTGTTTGTGTGATGCAAACTGAACTTAAGTGTGAAGCCTAAGATTTGGAAGTGATTCCTAGAGTCCCAACATGTTTTCTGTTACCTTTCTGTTCGGCATCAATTTTGGCATCAGAGCAAGCTGAGATCATGATCACGAGACCTAGGAGGAGTTTCAAAATAGATTTATCTAATAATCAACATGATGAGATACTATTTTGGTGATGGAACAGCTTGATAGCCTGCATATTCAACTAAGCAACATTGAGACACAAATATCTCAGCCCACTAATGATTTAGCACGTGTTGTGCAAGGAGAATTATCTCAAATTAATAACAACAAAAACTTGGAGGAACATCGGACATGCACCACAATATCCTATATCTGAATGGGCTAGAGGACTACCTGAAACAAGGTGTAAACCTTGTGAAACTGCTGAAGATATCACAAGGAAAGTAAAAGGAGAAGTTCCTAACTTGAAGGAAGGGCGATGCTACTCAATTTGTTGATTGGCTAGCTACAATTGAGGACTGTTTTGATTGGTATGTATGAATGATGAACAGAGAGGGTGGTTTACTAAAATGAAACTAGTAGGCTTAGCAAAAGATTAGTGGATAGATGTTGAAAGAGATACTAGGAAGATGGGAAGATGAGGCTACCACCTGTCAGCACATGGCAGGAGATGAAGGATAAGCTATGTGAAAAATACATGCAGGACCAATTATTGTAATAAGTTATGTAATCACCTCATTACTATGAATCAGAACAACATGTCTGTTGCAGAGACCAAAGTACATGCAAAGATTACATGAGCTAAAGACTTGGAGTCAAATAGTAGAAGACCCAAGGGCAAACTCTTGCATGATTCAAAGCTGGATTGAGACCTCAAATGAGAAGAGAGTTGATGCATCATCCATTATACAGCCTAGAAAATGCTTTTCAATTTGCATTAGATATGGAGGCGTACTTGGGATGTGAGTTTCATCCATAGAACCAGTGCAGAGAAGGTTCACTGATGTAGGTTGCCGTGCAAGAATAGGCCAATCCGAGCCATTTATCCAACCTACAGGGTCTAAGTTCTTCTAATGCCACTAATCCTAAGGGTAAGGTTAATAGGTGTTTTAAGTGTCAACAACCCGGCCAAATAACCTAAATTGTCCAAAGAACAATTTGTACATCGGAATGGAGCATGAAGAACAACAAGAACAACAAAAAGATGAAGAAACCGAAATTCATTTGATTATAGAGCCTATGATCCTGATGACTATAGATGTTGCTCGAAAAGACCTACCATAGATGTTGCTCAAAAACTTTCCTCTCTGTGCAACATCCAGCATGCTTATAGATTTTATGGCAAGGCCTCAATTGCCTAATCTTCCAGCCTATCATATGAATCCAAGTGAGCATGAAGCACTAAAAGGACAATTGGAGTAGCTGCTGCCCAAGGGAACTATTCATGAAAGTTCAAGCCCTCGTGCTGTCCCTGCCTTGCTAACACCAAAAAAAGATAGTAGTTGGCAGTCACACTACTAACAAGATAGCCATCAAGTATCAGTTTCCTATCCCTTGATTCAATCACATGTTAGATATGACATGATGGCTGGCTCTTGCATATTTTCAAAGATGGATTTAAAGAGTGGATATCATCAAATAAGCAGCACACTGGATAATGAATGGAAGACGGACTTTAAAACGAAAGATGGCCTCTATGAGTGGCTAGTCATGCCTTTTGGCCTTTTGAATGCCCCTAGCACATTCATGTGCTTCATAAATCAAGTACTTCAGCCATTTATTGAAAAGTTCCTGGTTGTTTACTTTGATGACATCTTAATTACAGCAAGACCAAAGGAGATCACATCTCTCATCTATCGCAAGTTATGACAGTTGTTCGCCAAGAAATGCTCTACATAAATTTGAAGAAATGCTCTTTCATGATCTCAGCAGTAGTATTCTTAGGCTTCTTGTTTTGGCAAAAGGATTGGAAGTATGAATGAAGTAAAAGCCATCCTAATTCCCAACACATCACAATAAGTACAAAGTTACCATGGGCTAGAAATGTTCCATGGACATTTCATCATAAGTTTCAGCAATGTTACAGCCCCTATAACTTATTCTATGAAGAAAAATCAGTTGAATTGGACCAAGGCAAAAACGTTAATTGAAGCACTGGTTTTGCAGCTTCCAATTTTCCGGTAGGTGTTAGAAGCGGCATGCAATGCATCAAATATAAGAGTTAGAGGTGTCCCTACTGCATTTCTCAGCAAAAATCTTAATGAAGCAAAGTAGAAATATTGTATCTATGACAAAGAATTCTTTGCAGTGGCTCTTAGCAAATTGGCATACACTCTTTCTTCTATTGCCGTACAAGTTGTTGGATTTGACTCGTTTAAGAGACCTTATCCTTCTTGCGAAGATTTTAGCACTATATGTGTTGCTTTAGTGCCTAGAAATTCGGCAGAATATGGTGATTTTTTACATGATTGATATTGCTTCAAAGGGACTCGGCTTTGCTTACCCAAAACATCATTTCATGAGCAAGTAATATTGGAACTTCATGCTGGAGAAACAACTGGTCATTTTGGAAGAGATAAAACCATTACAATGGTGGAAAATCATTTTTATTGACCAAGTCTGAAAAAGATGTGGCTAAGAATGTCTCCAGCCATCGAACCTGCAAATTATCAAAGAGGAAAAGGAAGAATACAGATCCATACATGCCACTTCTGTGCCACATGAGCCATGGCTAGACCTATGCATGGATTTTGTCCCTGGTTTGCCGAAAACTATCAGAGACATGATTGCATACGTGTAGTGGTAAATCATTACTCCAAGATGGTACAATTTATCCCATGCTTAAGGACTAAAGATGTTGCCTAATTGTTAAACTCTTCTTCAAGGAATACCTATCAAAAAAAAAAAAAAAAAACCTCTTCTTCAAGGAAATTGTTCGCCTTCATGATTTTCCTAAACTGGATGGTAGGTCCATGAGTTACTTCTGGTGAA
The DNA here is from genome assembly GCF_004353265.1 of Vitis riparia. Taxonomy (NCBI): domain Eukaryota; kingdom Viridiplantae; phylum Streptophyta; class Magnoliopsida; order Vitales; family Vitaceae; genus Vitis; species Vitis riparia. The sequence continues at coordinate 22,196,523 of NC_048449.1, read as the reverse complement.
CTTTATGGAAAATACTGAATGCCAAACTAAAGTTTTCTTTTGCTTTTCACCCTCAAACAGATGGCCAAATAGAAGTCGTTAATTGAAGCTTGGATCATTTACTTCACTGCCTAGCTGGAGATCAGATCAATGGCCGAATTTGCAAATAATAGCTCCCTGAACAGGTCTATTGGTCACAGTCCATTTGAGATTGTGACTGAATCACTTCCTAGAAAGCCTATGGATTTGGTTCCTTTACCAATGGATGCATGACCTAGCATTGAAGCTGATGCTTTTAGTGAGCATATAGATGACATACATTATCATGTTCAATGAAACTTGTTTTCATCAATGAAATTATAAGTCATATGATTACATGTTTTTCCCGCTTGCCTATCAAATAAATAAATAAGTCATACGATGATGTGAAAAGAAAATTTGCTGAACTTGTTGAAGGTGATATGGTTATTGTGTGAATAAGGCCTGAACAATATCCTAGAGGTGCCTATAAGAACTCCACTCAAAGAATGTTGGTCCCTATAAAATTCTTAGGAAAACAAGTCCCAATGCTTATGTACTTGACTTGCCAGAAAATATGGGCATTAATAAGATCTCTAATATTGAAGACCACACCCTTTTTCCTAATCCTAAAGCTGCTACATCAATTAATGGTCCAAATGGTCATCTTCTACCAGCCCCTTGATTGAAAGAGAAGATTGAAAAGTTTTTGGTCACTAAATTGTTTCAACCAGAAGAGGAGGTTATCAAAAGCATCTTGTGGAATGGAGAGAAAGGCCACTTTGAGATTGTATGTGGATCACAAGCAATGAATTTCAGCAGTTGAATTGTGATCGTTATGAGAAATTTCATGCCTTTAACTTGTCAAGGTTGAGTTTTCCAAAGGGCGTGGGGGGTATTGGAGTGTTCTTATTTCCAAAGTCATTAATGCTTTATATTTGCAAGTGTCTTTTAATTTTTATTTATCAGTTCAAGTTTTTGATTTCTCAGCTTTATTATTACTGTGATTGGTTCCAAAGAGTGTTAGGGGTCTTAAGAGTCTTAGGGGTCTTAGGGTTGTAGTTTACAAAGCTGATCACTCTATCTTCTAAAAGGATCAATGAATGAAAACACAAAACCTTCCAGCTTTCAATGTTTTCTTTTTTGTGTGATGCAAACTAAACCTATATGCGAAGCCTAAGGTTTTTGGAAGTAATTCCTAGACTCCCATCATTTTTTCTGGTAATTTTCTGTTCTGCATCAATTAGGGCATGAAGCACAATGCATCAAATATGTAAGAGCAACTAAAGAGTACACATCATTCACTACAAAGAAAGGGGAAAGGAAAACATTCAATCCATAAAAGTGTTGCCAGCATTCCATCTGCTGGCAAATAGTCATTGGCATGTTGCCATTTGACATGGACATGAGTTCAGGAAAAAGATACTCCTCAAAGCAAGAATTTTTTAATTACTGTGTGGAACATCAGTGTTTGTGTATGCCCACCAGTATGTGTGTATATATGTTTATGAATTTCTCCTTCAATAGTGACGCTAAAAAATGCTGCCATAAAATAAAATACAAAAATGTCTTGACATCATAAATGCCTTCATAATAGGTCCTGTAAATCCAAAATAGGACATAATGCCTCTTCTTTTTCACATTTGACGACAACAAAGAGCCCCACACCCCCTCCCCACATCAGAAACCTAGATTCGGATTAGACCTCAACACACTACTACAAAATCTCTAGTCGGATTTGTGATCTCAAGTCAAGCTAAAGTTGATGCTAATTTGCTTTCTTCCTGCTTTGCCAAAGAATTGAGCTCCAAAGAGGTATGGAGCAAAAAGTTTTGGAATAAAGAACCCTAAAAAAAAACAGAACAAAATTGTTAAGGAGACGTTATTGGGGTGGAATGGGTCTTTTGTGGGAAAAAAGAGGAAGGGTGTTTGGAGAGCAAGTCCTTTGTGTCTTTTTTGGATGGTTTGGAAGGCAAGGAACAAAATTGCCTTTGAGGAAGAAGATCTATCTATTCAAAGGCTTAAGTATTCGTTTGTATATTTTCTTTGGTCGGAGACGAAATTGTCTATAAAAGATGGCCCCTCGACCTTAGTTGATTTTGTTGGTTGGGTGAGAACCCGTTAAGGGTGTGTGTTGGGCTGCTCCTCTGTCCTTGGCTTTCAGCTAGGGAGTGGGGGGTGTGTTCTTTCTTGTATTTATTTTTCCACTGCATTAGTGGTTTTTATACAATACTTTTACTTATCAAAAAAAAAAAAAAAGAACCATAAAATAGTGAACCTCTCCAAGAAGTTTTGGAAATCCATAAACTTCATTGGTTCATTAGGTAATATGATGCAACATATCTCATTGGACCCAGGCCTTTAAATTGTAAAAAGTTTATGAATCATATGTTGCTCAGCTCTCTTTCCAATAATATGCAATCAGTGAACCACTCATATATTTTTGGCCTTTGGCTAATGTAATTATATTTTCTCATCAAGTAATATGTGTGATTCTTTCTCCCCTACTAAGTAAGTTCCCCTGTTCAACAATTCCCAACCAGTAAGCTTCACAGTGTGTAAGTCATAGTGTCATACAAATAAATTAATTACCTTTCTTTCTCCTCCTAATACCTAGCTTCACATTTCATTCAGTAGTAATTCCAATTTATTAAAACTAGCAAATTTATTTTATCAAACACTTTACACTTTACACTTTAACTATCCCCACAAACTAAAATCCATCAAAATAGGCATGGTCCAATGAGCCTACCTTTTGACACCATAGCGCAAGCTAAGTACTGTTACATGTAGTTGTGCTTAGAAGAAGTTATCTTGAATAGTAGTAGATCCTTCCAGTAGTTCATTGAGAGTTTGGGAGGTAGGGGCACTTTCTTGCTGCTTTTCTTCATTGTTGTTTCTTTCAATTTTGATGCCCAGAGTAACTTGTCGACTACAAGTGCACTTGGATTATATCCTCCTTTGTGTCCTTTTATAAATAGTATCTACTCATGACTGGTCAAAAGCAATAGCTGATAACATACATTTGCACCATATAAAGTCCAAGTTCCTAAAGTTTCAGTCAAAATAGGGAAAATTAAAGAGTTTTTCTTACTCATAAAATTAGGGAAATTACAGTTATGACATGTGAACACATGTGAAAACTAAGTCCATAAATGAAATTACATGCATAAATTATAATGATGGGACTGTGAAATTCAGTCACTATTCCCATAACATAAAACAATGGTTAAAATGTAGAGCAGTTGTAGCTGAGATCCATTAAGTTTACTTGATTCAAGCACATGATTACAAAGTTGTGAGTTTATAAGCTACCACTACTGCATAAAAGTTTGAGTGAAATATGCACTTGCTCTGTAATAATTTTCAGTTCCATTAAGCATTTGCAATGGACTTCTAATATTTTATCAATCATCTATTTTATGACATTGTTATATTTCATCATAAGACATGCAGATCATGCTTTATAATTATGCTTGTAAGTACAAGACAAACATGGGGTTTATAACAATGACAATTTCTCATGCCTAAGAAGAAAATTTCACATTTTGGGTTCTTTATAAATCTAATGGCAGTTAAAAATAATTTGATAAATGCTATTTGGATTACTGAATATTATTTGAAGTGAAAAGTGATCAATTAGTAGAAATTGCACTAGTCATGAGCCTGAAGATTATATTGAAGAACACAAAAGGGGGGCACAACCCAAGTACGCTCAGAGAATACAAGCTGCAACTGAACACCTATAAGAGAGAAGAGCAGCAAATACTAAAATAGATAGCAAACAGCCCCATGCTTTAGATCCCACCTAAGCTCTCCATGAAATCCAAGAATTTTGTACTCCTATTCAAACTATTTCCAAAAGCTATTATTTTTTAAAATTTTTCCAATTACAAACTTATATTGTTCTAATTAACTATTATCATTATGACAATTGCGTTTAACAAAAATTCATAAATATTATTTTTCTCCTGCAATACTATTAGAGAATTTTTACAATCTCCATCAATGCTAATTACCAAAATAATGATAATAGTAGGTGTTGTAAATAAATTTTTTGCTTACCTACAATAAAGAAAAAAATTAAATAAATCAATTTAAAAGGATTAAAATAACCTGTAAGTGATTGAGAATGCTATGAATTATATTTTCCTAAGAGACAACATGTCCCTTTGAATCCTAGGTTGTCTAATGTCCCTCTCAAAACATAAATTAACTTTCAATTTTTTATTAAAATAAAACAACTTTCCTGAATTTTTTCTCACTTGTGTCATGATAGAGAAATATACACCTATGCAATACATATCTGCAAGACTATCCTTGAATTTTTTGTACAAAAGCCAGGTCAAACAAACCTTTTCCTTAATAGACCACTATAAGTACCATGCCTTTATTTTACCAAAGGAATTTCAAATTTGGAGTATGTCCAGAATACTGCATTTAAGAGTTGAATAAACACTGGAGAGAACTGATAAACCTGGTAAACCGAATGCCTGTTCTGGACTTTTTTTATATGTAAGTTTGGCTGGAAGTTTGGATACTAGGTTCCCTACTTAGAACATCGTCGATGGAATAATTGGCAACATATGCAAATACCACTTTCATGGATTCTTAAATGTTAAAAGACCTAGGATAGGACAAAAACCAACAGGAAATGGGCAGCAAAATAAATAAAAACCGCAACAAAATGTCAGGCACCAGTCACAGCAAGATAATACAAGTTCCAAATAGTGCAATGTATAGCTCAAAATAGTGACAAAAAAACATGCATACAATTTTTATTTTATATCTTAATGGTCAAACCTCTTTTGTGGAGACTATTGGGCAAAGGTCATCCAACTTATCAAATTTGTTAGAGTAATTGGCATTGAAATAATCATATATTGCATTCTTCAGAATTCCAATTGGGTGTTGATCCCTCCTGTGAAGCTGCATTCCAAGTTTCAAAAAAATTGCATCCGGGACATTGTTTGTAGGATCATCCTTCACCACATCTACAAACCCCACAACCAAATATATCAAGCCAACCAAAAGAACTTGAAAAAGGTTCAGTACATGAATTCTAATTTTACCAAATATTCAGAATAGAATAACCCAAAAAATTTAAAAAATACAAAGACTCCAAGTTGCATTTCACGCTCTGACAAAGTATAATCAGAGATATAGCTTAGTGAATATAGTTTATTTTTTAAGGCTCTGCATCCCAAGTTTATCAAGGCAATCAGCAAAATCCAAAAACTCGAGTACATCAATTCCAATCACATAGACTCCCAGGTCTTCAAATTGAAAAAATTAAAAAAAATTGAACTTGACCCTAAGTTTTAGAAACAAAATCCACCATTCAACTACATTAAACCAATCCAAAGCAATAAAAAACAACCCATTAGATGAATTTTGACATCAACCAATATGCAAATAAGCTTAAAAAAATATAAATATAAAGGAAATCAGAGTTGTAATTGCATTCTTACTTTCAAAAAATTTGCATATCTTCCCTACAAAACCCACATTCTCATATATCAAACCAATTGAAAAAATGCCATAAACCCAGTACAGAATCCTCATTTCACCAAATACCCAAAACAAATACACCATTAAAAAAATAAAAAATAAAAAGGGAGAAAATTTAACCTTTATCAGAGGGCGAAATTGCAAGCCTAGTTATATAAATGCACCAAACACCTCCAACAGCACAACAAATAGAACAGAAACGTAACCCGCTAAGCTTGTAAAACGCAAAATAAGTTCTTGAATTCCAATTTCACAAAAAAAAAAAAAAAAAAAAAAAAAAAGAGAGAGAGAGAAAGAAGTGAAAGTTGGAACATGCATTCTTAATTTCACAGAAATGACGTCTCTAACTGTGTAAGTCTCGAAAGAGAGAAGGAAGTCTGATAACAACAATTGCAAATTGAATGACACAAGTTGGGCATAAGACTACCCACAAAAACGCAAATTGGATGCTTGAATTCGAACCTGGCAGGAAAAAAAAAACGCACAATAGAAAAGAAATCAGATTGTGAAATTGCAAACAAACGACACGACTTGAGTGCAAATGTCTGCAAAAACGCAAATTGGGCACACGAAATTCAAGCTAAAGATCCTTTTTAAACGCAATTTTGGGATGTGGGTATGTTACCATCTCTGCCAATCTTGACTCCACCAAGCTCCAGAAGCGAGACCACCGGTTGCCTCCACTTGTGAGTCTGAATCTTGTGAGCAGAAGAAGAGGAGAAAGGAATGGAAAAGGAGAAGCCAATGATGGCATTTCTGTGGAGTAAAATGGAGGGTTTGGAGAAGAGAGTTACTTGGGCAAGTGAAATGGCCACAGCCATGAAGTGGTGGTGGCGAGCAGTGGCCCCTCTGAAGTAAGTAAGCATCTCTGCTTCTTCTATTTTCTCCCCCAAACCTCTACTGAGATGTGTCCAAAATATAACCCGTAATTTTGCTTATTAGGCCACATTAGGGCAATTTGAAATAAGGTTATTTCATTCAAAGAAATAAATCATCTCTTATCTGTAAATCTATTTGACTCTACTTAATAACTGTTCCCTGAGATAAATGGATGGTTTCATGAAGAATTTTTGGTAAACTGATTCCTCCTTGGCCCTAAAGTTACAAAGGAAGCATTGATACTCTGGTCTATCACCCTCTTATAGCGAAACTCCATGAACACTCAAATTAAATACCTCTGTTTAGAGGTTGGGCTAAACTTAAGTCAATTATTTATTAATCCCTATTAAATTATTCAGATTAGCTATGAACCCACCAATTTGTCCAAGTTGTATGTTAACCATCCAATTTGTTCAAGTTATGACCCTAGTTAGAAAGCTTAGAGGTTGAGTTGAACTTAAATTAATTATTTATTTATCCCTATTAGATTATTTAGATCTGCTATGAACCCAACAATTTGTCCAAATTATGACCTTAGTTAGAAAGCTTAGAGGGAATAAAATAAATGAAAAATTGAAAATTTGAAAAATAGATTTAAAATTAATAAATTATTATTTTTTATGTGTTTATTTAAATATATTGTAATTATTTTTACTCTTCAATATAAATATTAAATAATTTTAAAATACATGGAATTTTAATTAATTTTAACTTTTTTTTTTTCATTTTCTTGTTCATGCAACCAATCGCAGTTACCTTTTAATGGCATCTTTGCAAACCGATTACAACCAAAAAGGGGAAAAAAATGGGTTTTAAAACCAACTCCTAGGACGTGTTTGGAAGCCGCCTAATTTCAGCTTCAATTCTTCTTACTTTGCGTACTCACAGAGGGGGTCTAACAAACAAAGCTCAGTCTCTTTTTCTTAAGCCTCTGTTGTTTCGGCTAGTCCGATGAACTACGATCAGGTAAAACCATTTTCTTGCACGGTTGCACCAGAAGTAAACTGCGTTGGGTTTCCGAGAAATTCAAAGAAAAGACAAAAAAAATAACAAGGGGAGTTCTGTTTGGTTATAGGAAAACAAAGGATATACTGGACCCTCACTCAATTGAGAAAAATTCTGTTTGGTTGTGGAGAAACCAAGGGAAAGAAATCTAAATTGTATACAACAATGCTTAATTAAAAAGTTCTATTTGGTTGCCGAAAAAAGAAAATGCAAGAAAAGAAAAGGAAAAAAAAAAGACTGTTTGATCGAGGAGGCACCGTCCTTTTCTTTGCTTGTCCTATGCTTTATGAGCAACCAAACACAAGAATGTTTATATTGTTTTGGTCTCTAGAAAGTGGGGACTGAATTGAACTAAGGCAGGTGGTTGGATTAGGCTAGTTAAGTGAATATTCCCATTTTGGGGTCCCTAACAATGTAAAATTGAAATTCTGAATTGTATTTATATTTTATTTGAGGGGTTTTTTCCTCATTTTCTCGGTAATCAAACGGAGTTCTTAGTCATTGACACCCTTCGTGTTTGAAGCCCTAGAAAATCAATGTCATATCAGGTCACTCTGTGGAAGGATGATCTATCATCTTGATTGAAACCAAAGAAATTCAAGGATGGTTTATCTAATGAACCATGGAATTTCAATATATAACTATACAGTATCTACCATATCAAAATTTCTTTTTACGCCTAATTTAAAGTTGTAACTCGATAAAAAAAAAAAGGGCTATTTGGTTAAAGGGGTCAAAATAACCCCCATATTTGCAAATATAACCCACCGGTTAAAAAACAAAACAAAATTGTCGATTGAGACAAAAATGCCCTTCTTCTTTTTTCTCTCCAACACTTACAACTTCTCATCTTCTGCTTCATTTACAGAACGACTCCTCATATTTTCCAAAAAAAATTTCTCATCATTTTCTTCTACTTCATTATCTTCCTTTGGTACACAAAAAGGAAAGCTCATATCCTCTTTCGCTTCATTTATATAACGAGTCTTCATCTTTCATCGTCTTCTTCTATTTCATTATCTTCCTTTGATGCACAAAACGAAAATCTCATCTTTCCTTCAAAAACCCTAGAAAATTTCTCGTCCATCATTTCATCCTTTGTTTCATTCTGAATCCTTAGAAAAATTGTTATTCTGTTTTTTTCAAGTTATCTCATATTGTATCTTCAAGCACGAAGGAAACAATGAGTTCATTGAAGAGTGATTTGATAAAAAGATTAAAAAAAGTGACGAAAAAACAAAAATGCCAATTGTGAACAGAAGAAAAAAGTGAAGCAAAGGAAAGCGAAGCTACTGAGCAAAAATCCCAATTACCAACAGAAGAGGTAAGTGATTCTGCTAAACTGGTGAGTGTAGTCTTCACATTTGATAAATTATTGAAATTTTTAGAGATGTTATACAATAATATTTGAGTATGGTTAAGTTTATTAGTTAAATGTTTTTAAAAATTTAGGATTTATTGAATTGTATTCAAAGTATAAAATTGTTATATTTATAATTTTTTTTTTAGTTCTCCATTGTTATCAGTTATGTATTTTGAGTGAATAAATTTAGGTTTGTTAGCTAATGTTTGAAAATATTTGGGAACTATTACAGTGTGTTGAAAAATAATAAATTGCATATTAATATTGTTTTAGTTTTTTGTATTATTATCAATCATGTGTTTAGAGTGAATTAGATATATTTAATGTAATAGCTTCTAATTAGGGATAAGTTTGCAAAGAATTTATGAAATTTTAAGGATTTTTGGAAATTTTAGGGGTATTATACAATGGTGTTTGAGTAGGTATATGTTCTTTACTTGATACTTTTAAAATAAAAACTATGGATTTATGTATTTTAAGAAAGAATTTTGCAAAAAATAAAAAATAAATAAAAGGATAGGAAGTTAATGAATTGTAATAGAGAAGCAACCAAGTATTTGAAAAAGACAATATATATATATATATATATATATATATATATATATATATATATATATATATATATATGAGAGTAATAAGAAGTGTAAGGTAGACTTAAGAGAAAATATTGCAAAAAAAAAAAATAATAATAATAAAGAACAAGAAGTTACATAAATTCTAGTGTAGAAGTAAAAAAGAATATTGAAAAAAAAAAAAACTAAAAGTGTGGTGAAAGGCAATGGTATTCCTAGGTGGCTAATATAAAAAAGAATATTAACATTACAAGTTAACTTTCTAAACAAAAAGGTTTCAACTCACAATGCTTTTTGATTGGGAAAATGAGAAATATGTCTTCGTAGCTATTTATATTGAGTTGGTAATACATATGTTTCAAAGAACATAAAATGTTAATTTATAGCTTAAACAATGGGTATGGCAATATTATTATAGAGAACTAAGAAAGAAGAGACAATTTAGAAATTTATGTTGCATTTGGTTTGGGATATGTTATTTATCATGTTATTATATATATATATATATATATATATATATATATTTACTATATTTTTATTTTAAAATAGTTTAGTAAAATATTCAAATATACTTATAATTAAGAAAATGGTTTATTCTAATATAAAAATATATTCACTGAATTAAGGAGACCATGTGTGGTTTATTAATCAATCATGCTCAGGCCAATCTTCACTTTTTCCTTTTAGCATTCTTAATAAGTGGCAAGAGTAGTAGATTATGAGTTTCTATACAGTCTCATGGGTTCCTTCTAGTAGTGATTTTAATTCAGGGCATTTAGCAATTTGAAGTTGCCTATATAATCTAATAAAGTTGCAAAACCATAATACTTACACTTCTTAGAATTTCCAAAATGGTTACATGTTGAAACCCCAATTGTATTGACAGCTTCAAGGGTAGTGAGGCACTAAAGCACTTGAGCTGAATACTTTATACTACCAAACTTCTAAATTTTCAACAACTTAGAGAGAAGTCAAGTGTGGCAGCAACTGAGAGAGGCATTGGTCCATGAAAAATCCTCACTTTCCTATTTTGCTTTAACTTGGCAACAAGTACATTTGCAATAAAATAATTAATACATATGACAAGTAAACAACATTATAGAAAATAGAGTATAATGCTCTTAACACATTGATAGTAAAATAACAATACAAAGTTCAAAATAGGAAACATGTTAGAATTGCAAGCAATACACCTGACTTGAAAGAAAACAGAAACTTTGAATGCTACTAAATTCTTTGGCCATGTAGTAGATATGAATTTCTTAGACACGAGAAATGATTGTGCCAAGGGATAATCACAAGCTTCTTGAGTAAGGCAAAATCTGTTATAAAATAGTAGTTCAGTCAACCCTAACATTTTCCCAAACTCTTACAATGCAAGACTTAAGTAATATGATCAGTTTGGTCTTTAATTACTAATTAATTGAGGATGCAAACTTTTCAAATTAATCATCTAAGTCCTTTTTGATTTATATGCTAATACATACAAAAATTACCATATAGAATGTAAACAGAGCATATTGATAAAAACAAAACTATAAAAAATGAGAAGAAAGATTGGGATTTCAAACTTGAACTAACTCTATATTACTCCAATCTTCACCAAATATCAATATCTAGGACTAAAGATTATTGGGTCAATCTTCACTTATTTCCCTTTTAAGTCTTTTTAATATACATGGACGATAAAAGATCACAAGTGTCTGCAGGGATATGAAGGAACCAATCTCTTGTAACAATGATGTGAATCCGAGGTAGCTATCAATTTTAGTGTATATAGGTGAAGTAGGGATGCTTATCAAATATGCTATCATTGCCAAAATGGAGAAGTCCTGAATTGTGGGTGTCAACTGAGGTTTGGATGAACCATCTAGTTTGAAAGTGATGTCAATTCAAGATAGCCATGAATTTGAAGCTCTGTAAGTGGTGCAAGGTTACATATCAAGTCTGTTGAATGTTTACAAACCATAACAGTCTCCAATTGTGAGTGGTTATAGGGTGCTAAGGATGCACGTCTTCCAACAGTGATGCTAGTTCGGGATAAATATAAATTTAAAGGTTTTTGTTAATGAAAATAGGCTGCCTATCAACTCCGATAATGTTGCCAAACTAGAATTGTCCCAAATTATAGTTGTCTGTAGAATGCTGAGGGAACTCATCTTGTGGTAGTGATGCCAGTTAACAACAAAGATGAATTTTATGTCGTGTAAGTAACTTGAGGCAACATATCCAGTGTAGTAATGTTGCCAAACCTAAACAACACATAATTGAAAGAGTTTGAAGCATAATAACATGTTGAAGCAGCTCAACTAGGAAAGAAATTATGTTATTTATGTCAATTTGAAAGCCCAATGTGATATCAGAATACCACCACAAAGTTCCTTACTTTCCAATTACTTTTGAGAAGTTGTTGAAACCACGTCATTATTCAATTTTGCTTTAACCTGAAAACAATTATATCTTCAATAAAATAATTACTTTAATAAAGCTCTTGAACATATAGAATGCAAACAGGAAGTAACAAGAGGATACATTGACCATAACCATTAAAGTAAAAGCACTAGAAACTTATGTAGTCTTCAAGAGGAGTAAAGGGCTTAGAATTGCAAACATCATACCTGAATTTAATAGAAACCAAAAGTTCTAAGCATAATCAGATGACTTAGTCATCTTGAAAATGTGAATAAATGCAAGCTTTTTAAGAAAGGTGATATCTACAAGAAAATATTACAATCAAATCTAGTTGTTTCCCAAACTCGAGAATGAAAAAAACTTTAAAAGTTACGGTGGAAGTTTGCATTAGCTACATAAACATATATAAACACAGAGCAAATGGAAGGAAAGCAATGAAAAACTTTTCCTTTCCTGTGTGCTGATGGATGAGAATCAGGTAAACAAAATACAACATTCTTATAACATTGACCACAAAGTAATATAAAAAAAAATGAAGTTATTGAAAGCAAGAAGAAGGTTTAGATCATGAACTTGAAGTACATTATAGATGTCATTATCAAAGATCCCTTCAATTCTTCATGAATTAGCAACAAATATCTAGTCAATATCGGGAACATGGGAATGTTGAGGGCACATACTTCTAGCAGTGATTTATATTCAAGGTAGACAATGACTTGGAGCTCATTAAGAGATTTGAAGCTGCCATGGAAGAGACAACTCAAGCTTTTAAGTCCTTAGGATTACCCTTACTATGTAGTAAATGAAGCTTTTTGCGATATTTATTGTAAGGTCTCCATAGTGATGAAATGTAGAATATGTTGATATAGAGACCTAGTTTATAGAAACCCTCAATTCAACTATTCAAGGAAGGTTGTGCCCAAGACCCACAATCGTCCCTTTTTGCATTGATTTGAGAACATTATATCTGCAGTAAAATTGCTAGTCTGACAATATTTTGAAACATGAAGAATGCCAATACAAAATAACTTGAACAAAATAGTTCTTATGCTACCTACTGATTAACACAACAACAAGCATGATTTCTAGGGAAAAAATAGCTAAATTATGATACATAACAATAAAGAGCACTGACATAATAGGTTTGTTTTAGTGATATTTTAAAAAAATAATTAATAGAACAGTTGATACACACAAAGCAAATACAAGGGAAGTAGTTAAGAAATTTTCTGCTCTACAAGTTGCATCTTTCTCAATCCAGTTATCGTCTTATCATATAAAAAAATTAAGAAATATAATCACAACTTGTATGATGCTCTCAATAAACAAATAACAGGCAAGGATTACTTAAAATACAAGGCAGGAGTGTTTTTTGCTTTAGCCATCTAGTAGATATGAATTTCTAGGCCATGAGAAAATTTTGGGTCAATCTAAAACTTTTTATTGTGATTTTAATTTAAAGAATGGAAGAATGCAGGAACTCATTTTAAGATGGACCAAAGAATAATCACAAACTTCTAAAGTGCGATTAAATTTTCCAAAAATAAAAATAAAAATCAACTTTTGAATGTAAAATTTAAATTGATTTGAAGACAAAAAAAAAAATTCAAACTTACTTGTTTAAGCATTCTATCAAATGGATAAGGTGTGAACATAAATAAAAAAAAAATAGTTTTGTTTTATATGCTAATGTAATTGCAATAAACTTTTGCTCAACGACATGGATGCTATTATTTTAGGAACAATGTGCTTAATGACCCTCAAGAATTTTTTGCCCTTACTTGTAAATAGACTAATAATGTCTTATTTCATTTAATCTAGTTCTTTATTCCATTCTCTGCAAGAAATTTTAGTCCTTATTAATAAATGAATGGAATATTGCATGGGTGTAAAAAAAAATAAAAATGGTTTGACGCCTATCTTGTTGAAACCAAAAATTTATGAACCTCAAGATCATCTGAGACATTAGTTATCCTAGGGAATTCCCTTTTAATCACCTTGAAAAATAAGGTACACTAGTAATGGTATAGAAAGAGTGACAAGAAAAACACAAAAATCTAAAATTCTACCTTAGAAATAGGGTCCTCATATGTGGCCAACCTTCCTTTGATATCTTCTAATATATTGAGAATGCTGCATTAGTTTCTTTTCACCTTGTCATGGTGTAAGTGGTTCCGAGGGTTGCTTATAAGGTGGAAGCAAATTAATGAGAAAGGATTTCAAGTGTGAGAAAATAAAGGCTATGCTTAAATGAGAAAAACACCTAATAAGGGGGTAAATTGGGTTTTTCAAAAACTTTTTCAACACAACAAATTCAAGCACAATATAATAAAAAATAAAGATATAGAGTTAGAGAATTTAAACTCGGATTTTATAGTGGTTCGGCATTTCCTTACCTACGTCCACTCTCCTCAATCTCCTAACCGAGTGAGGGTTTCACTAACTTGAAGCTTCAACAAAGCTTCCAATCTCCTTTACACTTGGATTCTGGCTCCAATGGGCTCTTACATAATCTCTTCAAGATTCAAACCTCTTGAAGGCTTTAACACTCAATTTTTACAAGAATGAATCCCTCAATCTAGCTCAATGAAAGCTCAAATACAAATCAAAGCTAGGATGATTCACAAGGGTGCACTAAAGGATATGCAAGTGAGGATTTAATGTACTAAGAAATAAATGAGAGCTTTTAAGGCAAGAACAAGTGGGTAGAAAATTGATTGCAAGTGTTCTCTATGTCATAAATGAAGTGGAGCTCTCAATTTATAGGTTTCTAAGTTTGGGAGCCAAAAAAAGCAAAAAACAGCCTCGACCGGTCGAGCTAGGGGTCGACTGGTTCACTAGTCGTTGGAGCATTTAATGCTTTGACAGGTTACCGTTGCCTCGACCGAACCTTAACCAGAGGTCGATCAGGAAATAGAGTAACTCGACTAGGAAGAGAAGGCTACTGGATGAGATAGACTGTTTTTGACACTCCTCGACCATATCTCGGTCGGACAAGAGCAACTAATCGTCCGGTTTCCTGGTTGGTTGAGCCGATTGGCCTGTGCCTCGATCGGTTCAGTCTTTTGGCTCCGAAAACCTATATTTTTCAATTTTTTTCCTTTCTAACACTTAGGCAAGGTCTTTAGGTAAATTGATATGCCAATTTTGAAACGTTTTGCCTAATATACAATTGATAAAACCCGGGTTTTAATGAAAACGTAATTTTAAGGAATAAATCGAGTTTTCAAAGATGCATGAAAAGATATGTAAAACCTAAGTGCACCCATGCATTCATCTTACATTTGTTTCCTATGATCAAAAGTCTTCCAAAAGTCTCGATCTTGTATCCATTTGGTCATTTGATGAATTTTCAAATTTATACCTAATATTCTTTACCATTCAAACCAATTAGTCACTTAACCATGGTTTGTTATTATCAAAACCTGATTAGGAGAACCCTTAGGCTAACAAAGTGCTTAAATGTTTCTTTGGGCTTCTCTGTATAAAAGCATGCCTTGTGTTATTGATGATCACAAGTCGGGCCTCGCCCAAAATGCCTGCATGCAACAACAATCTCAATAGTGAGGAACACATGAGCTAGTGTTTATATTGTTGTGGGCATGTAGATAGGTGATATGAGTTTACCTTTTCAATCTGTAAGCCAGTTCTACTAGGAAGACCTTATCTTGGTCTTCCCAAATTATTAAGACAGGTTGCATAATAAGTAAAGGCAATTTGTAACATAACAAAAATGATATAAGGATAATTAGTGGATTGTAATCTGGGTGAATCAAAATTCAACCTGTGAGATCTTGGGTAGCTCTAAAAGTTTCTGGTCTTTAAGAATAGCTTAGATCAAATCTTTATTCTCTTTTACAAATTCTATGCACATTAGCTGCCAGTCTTTTGTCTCTATTAGAAAACAAATATATCAAATAACCAATAATAATAATAATAATAATAATAAACTTGAATTTTAATCACTCAACTGTAATCAAATTTTGTGAACCGTTAAAAAAGACATTTTGAATTATTCTAAAAAAACACTAAAGAAAATGTGATATCCAAAGAACTTGAATGAAATTATTGAGTGCAGTAATGTTGCAAAACAAGAGTAGTGTTCAATTTGAGTTTGGATCATATCATCTGTGCATCCAATAGATAGAGATTTCAATTAAGAAGTAGAGACAAAGGATTAATTAACATAGCACCTCAGCTCACTAAGAGATGTGAGGTTGTCTATCTAATTTGATGAAACTACTAAACTAAAACATTTAGGTTATGTTTGGTTCCCTAAAAGTACTAAGAAAAAAAATGTTAAGAAAAATGATTTTCTCATATTTGGTTGTCTTTTGGAAAATACCAAAGAAAATCAAATATAATTAAAATTAATTAGAAATTTATAGATTTTTCAAATCATTTAATCTTTATATTGAAGAGTTAAAAAGAGTGAAGTGAGTTTGAAGTAGCATACAAAAATAATTTATTGACTTTCACTTTTTTTTTCCTTCCACTTTTCCTCTCTATTTTGTTTTCCTTACATTTTCCCTCAAATTTTCTAAGAACCAAATAGAGCTAAATGATTTTTTTAAGAGTATTTGGAACAGTGACATGATAAAGCCAACCCCGCACTCATTATCAACAGAAGCTGCTAAACTACAAGTCTACAACATAGATGAACTACTGAATTCATTAACACCATTCTCTATTTTGCATTTACTCGACAATTATTGCTCTAATAAAACATTTAGACTACATTAATGGCTAAATTGAAAAGAGAGCAAAATTTCTTTTGTATCAGGCATCTAGTAAATATGAATGTTTGGACCATGTGAAATTTTCAAGCCAACCCAAAGTCGTTTCCTTTTGGGATCCTTTGGCCATTAGGTCAATGGTAAGCTTCTTAAGAAAGGAAGACTCTATGACCAATACTATTTATATTGGAGCTCAGTATTTCCTCAAACTCTTAGAATGCAAAACACTCAAGCAAAATGATTTGAAGATGTAAAAATTTTCAAACTTACTAGAGTAAGCATTTAATAAAACAAATAAGGTGCAAATAAAAAGAACTACCAAAACAAATTGTTAGGAATTTGAGGCTAATCCAACCTATGGTAATCACCCTAGAGGGGGGGTGAATAGGGTGATGGTCTCTTTTTGCAAATTTAAACTAAGTGAATGTAAGAGATAATTATATGCAAGTATATATGATAAACAATATAAAAACAATTGCATATAAATTAAAGGAGTAGGGAAGAGAGAATGCAAACACAAGATTTATAGTGGTTCGGCGCTACCCGGCCTACATCCACTCTTCTCTAGCTTCAATCCCAAGCTTGAGGTTCCACTAATTCAAGGCTTCCAAACCAAGCCTTCAAGCAATACAATTGGATTATGGTTCCAATCTACTCTCTTGGATTTTTGGCTCCAAGCACCCTTTACACTTCTCAAGAGATACCACACTCTTGGAAAACTTCCTCACAAAGATATACAAATAAAGATCTCTCAAAATTCTAGTAATAGAACTTTAGGCTCAAAGATACAAGAAAAAACTAGGATTGAATGGTGCACTAAAGATATGCAAGTTTTGGAATAATGGTGCACTCAAAAATACTCTTCTAAGGCTCAAATATACTCAAGAATGATTTAGGAAGGTTAAGCTCTTAAAACAATGAAGATTGGAGCCTTTTTATAGAAGAAAAAAGCCAAACTAGCCGTTTGGGGTTCGACCGGTCGAGTTGGGGGTCGACCGGTTGACTAGCCGTTAGCATTTAATGTTTGGCAGGTGACCGTTGGGCCTCGACCAGGCCTCGACCGGACGAGGTTCAATGACCGGTTGAACAACCGTTCTGGAAGAAAGAGAAAATTTTTGCAGTTTTCAAACGGTCGACTGGTTACTGTTCATACCCCTCAACCGGTTGAGCTGAGGGTCAACCGGTTACTGTTCATAACCTCAACTGGTTGAGCTGTGAGTCAACCGGTTACTGTTCATCCGATTCAACCGGTTGAGCCATTTTTGGCTCAACACCCAACTTTTTCAACTTAAAACCTTTAAAACAAGTTTGAAAAATATTTGACACAAGGTTTTAATTAAAAACATGAAATCATCCAATTTTAAAAGGATTTAAAATGAATTAATTCTTGGATGATTTTGATGCATAAGTAAAGAATATAATGCATGAAAAAAACCTAGTGCACCAACAACCTTACAAAGAGATCCTAAGAAGCTTTGGTCTTGAAAAACTCTTCTCTTTGAGGTGGTTTTCTTCTTCATGATTTCTCCTTGGCTTGATTTGTCTTTGGATTGCCACTTTGGAAGTTGTCTTGCCTAATCACACTTGAAATATGATCATTAGTTCTAAACCTTGTTTTGTTATCATCAAAATCAAGATTAACCAAACCTTGGTTTCACACAAATGAAAACAGAAGATTTTTGAATGTAAGATAATAAAAATGAAGTCATAGAAAATAAGAAGAAAAGTTAGGGATTTCGGACCTGAAAGGCATTCTGTATCAGTTCAATCTTCATGGATGTATGATATCAATTTGTGGGATATGAGCAATCTTTGGTTAGTATTCACTTTTTCTTTCAGCAGATTTCCTCTAAGTGTGAACAGATTCAAATTGTTTAGTGTCTGCAAGCTTTTGAGGGAACATATCTTCTGGTAGGGATGTCAATTCAGGGTAGCCATGAATTCCAAGTTCTGTAACAGAGGTGAGGGCATCTATCAAGTGCAGTAATATTCCAAACACAAAACAACATTTAAGATTGAGAGTTGTCATATTAGACCTTAGTTTTTTCTCAAACTCTTAGAATGTAGAACTCCAAGTAAAATGATTAGTTTAGTGCACAACATTACAATTTGTTAAAAATCTGGAAAATATTTTCAAAGTTATTGATGTGAGCATTTAAACAAACATATGAGGTGCCAATATAAAAAAACTTTTGCTCAACAACATGGATGCTATTATTTTAGGAACAATGTGCTTGATGACCCTCAACAATTTTTGGCCCTTACTTGTAAATAGAATAATAATGTCCTATTTGCATGTAATTTAGTTCTTTATTCTATTCTCTACAAGAAATTTTAGCCCTTGTTAATAGATGACTGGAATATTGCATGGGTGTAAAAAAAATAAAAATAGTTGGCACCTATCTTGTGGAAACCAAAAATTTATGAACCTCAAGATCACTTAAGACACTAGTTATCCTAGGGAATTCCCTTTTAATCATCTTGACAAATAAGGTGCACTGGTAATAGTATAGGAATAGTGATAGGAAAAACACAAAAATCCAAAATTTGACCTTGGAATAGGGTCTTCATATGTGGCCACCCTTCCTTCGATATATTATAATATATTGAGAATGTTGCATTAGTTCCTTTTAACTTCGTCATGGTGTGAGTGGTTCTAGGTGTTGCTTGGGAGGTGGAAGCAAATCAATGAGAAAGGATTTCAAGTGCTTAAATATTTCCTTGGGTTTCTCTATAATAAAAGTATGCTCTATGATCACAAGTTGGGCCTCCTCACCCGAAATGCCTGCACGCAATAACAATTTCAATAGTGAGAAAGACATGAGCTAGTGTTTGTATTGTTGTAGGCATGTAGGCAGGTGATACAAGTTTACCTTTTCAATTTGTGAGCCAGTTCTACTAGGAATACCTTATCTTGGTCTCCCCAAATTATTAAGGTAGGCTGCATAACAAGTAAAGGCAAATTGTAACATAACAAAGATGTTATAAGTAGAATTAATGGATTGTAAAATGAATGAATTTGAATTCAACCTGTGGGATCTTGGGTGGCTTTGAAAGTTTCCGATCTTTAGGAATATCTTGGATCAAATCTTTCTTCTCTTCTACAAACTCTATGCACATTACTTGTTAGTCTTATTTTTGTATTAGCAAACGAATATATCAAATAACTACTAATGATAATAAGAATAAACTTGAATTTTAATCACTCAACTATGATCAAATTTTGTGAATAGTTAAAAATGACATTTTGAAATTATTCTAAAAATAAAAAATAAAAAAAAAACCAAAGAAAATGTGATATCCAAACAACTTGAATGAAATTATTGAGCAAGCAAGAAAATATAATATCTAAAGAAAATGAACTTGAATAATTTCAAATGGATATTGAATAAAAATGAAGTCATCAGAAAATGAGAATGGAGGATTTCATACTTGAAATGGTTCTCCTTACTGATGAAACCTTCACCAAGTGTGGCCCTTTGTATTCTTGGGCAAGTATTCACCTATTTCCTTTTGGTATCTTGCAAGTAGGTGCATATAATAAAAGATTTTCCATGTGGAACACATCTCTTCTAAGGTGATGTCAATTCAATGCAGTCACCAATAAGTAGGTCTATAAGTGAGTTCAAGTTGCCTTTCTAGTACAGTAATGTTGGAAAACAAGAGCAGTGTTCAATTTGAGTTTGGATCATATCATCTGTGCATCCAATAGACAGACTTCAATGAAGAAGCAAAGACAAAACATTAACTAACATAGCACTTCAGTTGAATAAGAGATGTGAGGTTGTCTATCTAATTTGATGAAGCTGCTAAACTAAACTAGAACATTTAGGTTATGTTTGGTTCCTGAAAAGTACTAAGAAAATAATGTTAAGGAAAATGATTTTCTCAAGTTTAATTGTCCTATGGAAAATACCAAAGAAAATAAAATATAATTAAGATTAATTATAAATTTATACATTTTCAAATTATTTAATCTTTAAATCAAATGGTTAAAAAAAGTGAAATGAGTTTAAAGTATAATATAAAAATAATTTATTGACTTCCACTTTTTTTTTTCCTTCCACTTTTTCTCTTTATTTTTTCATTCAAATTTTCAAGAAACCAAACAAAGCCTTGATGATTTTTTTAAGAATATTTGGAATGGTAACATGATAAACCCAACCCCATACTCGTTATCTAACAAAAGCTGCTAAACTACAATATAGATCAAGTATTGAATTCATTAACACCATTTTCTATTTTGCATTTGTTTGGCAATTATTTCTCTAATAAAAAAGTTATATTAATGGCTAAATTTAAACTACTTTTTGTATCAAGCGTCTAGTAAATACAAATTTTTGGACCATGTGAAATCTTCAAGCCAATCCAAAGTTGTCTCCTTTCGGGATCCTTTGGGCATTAGGAAATGGTAAGCTTCTTAGGAATGGTGTACTCTACTAGTTATATTAGAGCTCAGTATTTCCTCAAACTCTTAGAATGCAAAACACTTAGTATAAAATAATTTGAAGATGTAAGCATTTAATCAAACAAGTAAGGCACAAATACAAAGAACTACCAAAACAAATGAAAACAGAGCATTTTAAAAGTAAGATAATGAAAATGAAGTCATAGAAAATAAGAAGAAAAGTTAGGGATTTCGGACCTGAAAGGCATTGTGTATCAGTTCAATCTTCATGGATGTATGATATCAATTTGTGGCATATGAGCAATCTTGGGTTAGTCTTCACCTTTCCTTTCAGCATCTTTCTGTGAACAGATGCAGATTATTTAGTGTCTGCAGGTTTTTGAGGGAACATATATTCTGACAGTGACGTCGATTCAGGGCAGCCACGATTTCCAAGCTCTGTAAGTGAGGTGAGGGTATGTATCAAGGTAGTAACATTCCAAACACAAAGCAACGTTTAAGATTGAGAGTTATCATATCAGACCTCAGTATTTCCTCAAACTCTTAGAATGTACAATACCAAGTAAAATAGCTTCCCAGCTGGAAAAAAATTTCAAAATTATTAATGTGAGCAGTAAAAACACAATAATAAAATGGAAACATAGCATTTTGATTCTTAAATAATAAAAATGGGAAGAAAGGTTGGGGATTTCGGACCTACCTTCCATCTCAATTTGGAATCACACTTGAAACAAACACGTGGGATATGAGCAATCTTGGCCCGGTCTTTACCTGTTTCCTTGTTGTATCTTTCCTCTAGGTGTGGATAATCACAGAAATAAAATGTCTGCAGTTTTTTAAGGGAATAGATCTCTTCTGGCAGTGATGTCAATTCAGAGCAGTCATAAATAATAAGTTCCGTAAGCGAGGAAAGGCTGCCCATCCAGTGTAGTAATGTTGCCAAACCAGAGCACCTAACAATGTGGAGAGTTTCGAGAGTGGAAACATATTGAAGCGGCTCCTCTGGGAGAGATATCATACCATCAATCTCACATATACGCAGAGACTTCAATGAAGAAGAAGCAGAGATAAACATGAACTGCCTCAGTACCTCTGCTCTGACTCCAAGCAGGCTTAGTTCCTCAAGACGAGGTAATGATGCCGCATTGAAGGATGCCAAGTTAGGGCAATTTCCGATCCTTGATTGAGAAGGACAAAGAGATGACGGCAGTTCCAAGGATGCCAAGTCATAGCAATTTATGATCATTAATTGAGAAAGAGAAGGAGTAGAATGCAGTTCCAAGGATGCCAAGTTATAGCAACCGATGATCTCTAATTGAGAAAGACAAGGAGAAGAATGCAGTTCCAAGGATGCCAAGTTATGGCAATTTCTGATCATTAATTGAGAAAGAGAAGGAGTAGAATGCAGTTCCAAGGATGCCAAGTTATAGCAATCGGTGATATCTAATTGAGAAAGACAAGGAGAAGAATGCAGTTCCAAGGATGCCAAGTTATGGCAATTTCTGATCTTTAATTGAGAAAGAGGAGTAGAATGCAGTTCCAAGGATGCCAAGTTATAGCAATCGATGATATCTAATTTAGAAAGAGAAGGAGTAGAATGCAGTTCCAAGGATGCCAAGTTATAGCAATCGATGATATCTAATTGAGAAAGACAAGGAGAAGAATGCAGTTCCAAGGATGCCAAGTTATGGCAATTTCTGATCTTTAATTGAGAAAGAGGAGTAGAATGCAGTTCCAAGGATGCCAAGTTATAGCAATCGATGATATCCAATTGAGAAGGACAAGGAGAAGAATGCAGTTCCAAGGATGCCAAGTTATGGCAATTTCTGATCATTAATTGAGAAAGAGAAGGAGTAGAATGCAGTTCCAAGGATGCCAAGTTATAGCAATCGATGATCTCTAATTGAGAAAGACAAGGAGAAGAATGCAGTTCCAAGGATGCCAAGTTAGGGCATCGTCTGATATCTAATTGAGAAAGACAAAGAGATGACGGCAGTTCCACCAGTTCTTCCATACCAACAAGCTTCAAAGACTTGAGAGAAGGGAGTTGAGAAAAGGGTGGCAGAATTTTGCATCTTGAACATCCCCAAATTTCAATTTCAATTAGGTAGGGAAACAGGGAACCCAACCCATCATTCATCATCCAACTTGGAAACTCCGTACCTCCATAACCTTCTATAAAGATATCCTTTAGGTGTTGGTGTGGTTGAAGGCCTTCCATTACTGACTTATGACCCTCATACCCCCACCGTTCCCATTGCAATCTCAAGGACTGAAGATATTGTTTTCCTTTCAAAATTTCCCCCCTGGATACCAGTTCAACATCCCTCACGTTTTGAAGATTACTTATGCATAACCCTCCTCTTAGTTGGTTAAGGCCTTTCAATTCACTCAAGCTACCAATTTTGTGATTCCTTATGTCATTCCCAACCACAAACAATGGTAGACTTTGAAGTAAAGTCAACTTGCCGATTCCATGTGGCATATGAGTCAAGTGATCACATCCACTATTCTCCAAGTGTCTAAGATTGATCAATTCTCCTATGTTGTCTGGAATTCTTTTTAATCTCCGACATCTTGTGAGTTTTAATGTTTGCAAATTCTTTAACCTTGTAATAGCATTTGGAAGTACCTTAAAACCATTGTAGGAAAGATCAAGATACCTTAAATGACTCAATTTGCTTAAACACTTTGGCACCTTCTCTACACCCATACCACTTAAACTCAATGCACGTAAACACATAAAACTCGGAAAAAATGAATTTACATTTGTACTATCTTTATAAAAATATTCATAAAGGTTTAGAAAGGTCCTTATGGGTTTTCCCTTTAGAGCCTTTATCATAGGATTTACCTCTTCAAACAATGATACATGACGAGCTTCTTCTGGAATGTTATTTACATCACTTCCTAAAACAAGGATCTCAGATCCTACAATTGATTGTGCAAGATCATGTATAAGGTCATGCATTTTAAAATGATTGGTTCTCGCCTTCTCCAACAATGACCTTGACAATAATTCCTCAAAATATTGATCCCCTATATCCTCTAATTGCTTATTATTATCATTTGAAGATTGAATATAACCTTGTGCTATCCATAGTTGTACCACCAACTTTTTCTCAATCTCATAGTCTTTTGGAAATAAAGCACAATATGTAAAACATTGTCTCAAATGAGTTGGCAAATTATCATAACTTAATTTCAGCACCCCTACAACATTCTCATTTTCATCTCCGAGTGACAGCAAATTTTTATTGTTTCTAATAGACAACCACTGCCCCGGT
This sequence comes from Vitis riparia, assembly GCF_004353265.1. Taxonomy (NCBI): domain Eukaryota; kingdom Viridiplantae; phylum Streptophyta; class Magnoliopsida; order Vitales; family Vitaceae; genus Vitis; species Vitis riparia. Next base: position 22,172,353 of record NC_048449.1, on the reverse strand, counting down.
TCTCTTTTAGACCCCAATATCATTGCTAAAGACTTAATAATGAGAGGAACTCCCTTACACATTTTTGCAATTTCTTTTCCAGTTTGGGTGATGTTTGTATGCACATCCTCCTCTCCATCTTTAAATGCGATTTTTGAAAACAACCTCCAAGAATCGTTTTCATCAAGACCTTTCAAATTAATTGGAAAATTATCTCCCATGAGTGATGCAACTCTAGGTTTTCTGGTGGTTACTACAATTTTACTACCTATGGCACCAACCATTAATAAAGTTCTCACGTGATCCCATTGTTGAGGATTTTGATTCCAAACATCATCGAGGACTAGCAAGTACCTCTTTTGACTTATTTTTTCATGAAGCTTAGTTTTCATAGTCTCCAGACTTTCAGCACCCCCATCATTCAGAGATTTTAAAATTTTTTTGATCCACATATTAACATCAAAACCATCACCAGAATCATCAGAAATGCAAGCCCATATCTTAAACTCAAAATGATTGACCACTCTTTCATCATTGTATACCAATTGAGCAAGGGTGGTCTTACCCAACCCCCCAATGCCTACAATGGCAACAACCGAAAGCTTTTCTTCACCCTTGGACGACAACAACTTCCCTATTATCTCCTCTTTGTTTTCTTCTCTTCCTACCATTTCAGATTTTAACACGAATGAATGGGTGTCTCTCCCACTATTCTCTACCCGTGTGTGTAGTACCATGTCCCGTGGAGTCAGATTTAACATGGGGATTTCTTTTGCAATATCATCTATCCTTACTTTGATATCGTTGAGTCTATGACTCATGTTTAAACGAAAAGCAACTTGATTTTCAGATGAGAAGAATTCACTGACCTGCCTTGCCAATCCTCCTCGCTGAAGATAATGGGTTGCATAGTCATCCAGCAAGTCATCTGCGTCATAAACAACACCTCTGAACCTCCGGACCCAATCTTTGACTGCACGATTGCTCTGCTGCTGCTGCTTCTCCTCAGCATCCAAAAGCACAGCCTTGATGGTGCCCAGTTTCCCAATGAGCTTGGTCATCTCCTTTGGAACACCATACATGGATCCAATTTCTTGAAACGCCTTGGACCCCAACTTGGTCAAAATGTGCTCCACAACACCGAATGGAATTTGATCAGCCATTTCGGAACAACTCAAAGTAGCAGAAAGCCAAGAAAATACAGCACGTACAAGATGAGAAGCTGAGGGAATTGTGATAGAATAGAGAACAAAGTAAGAGATATCTTTATAGGGGTGGATTGGATAGGCCAGGTCACATGGGTATTGATTAATAATATGGATTCCGTGGACAAGTTATGCCAGGCCATGCCAGTTGTAATTAAAGGTTGTGGATGTATTCAATAATATAAAATGTGGTGCCATCTACATGTTCTCATTCATTAATTTTCAACAATTTTTAAATCACTCTGGGAAGCATGCTCCAACTTGTCCACTTTATATTATATATCAGGTAACGGCTACAAATCAGTGAACATGTTCACTAAACTATTCTAACTCCCATGTGGCCTGACAAAAAATGGACCGTTACTATTCTTAAATTAATTAATTTATCCATTTTTTAATTATAGATTAGGTTAATTAAGATTCCAAATCAATTAAGATTCCATGTGGTACTATAGAAAATATGAACATTTTTTATTATATCTGTTCTGCTGATCCTCAGTATCCAGATGTACAGTTTTGATAGTCCCTAGTTTCTTTTGATCAGTTCACATGGGTACTAATATAAAAAAACTTTATATAAAATGCATAGTATGCTTCAATGGTTCATTCATTTGAGCATATTTCGTTTATTATTGTAAAAAAAAATCAAATATTATCAAAACTAATTAAAATAATTATATATTTTTGAATTATTTAATCTTTATATAAATAAGGAAAATATATACAACGAGTTTGAAGAAACATGTTGAAATAATTTTAAATTTTAAATCCATTTTTTTATTTTTTATTTCTCATTATAACATATGGATTCTCAATATATATAACATGTGGACCAGAGCTTTGGTTGGATTATTAATTCATAATTTTTATGCAAAATTATTATATATTTATGAGACTAATTTATTTATTTATCTTTATTTTAATTTTTCTTAATTTCACTATTTTTTATTTGGATGAAATATTCAATTATTAATGTTGTTAAAATTTAAAAAGAGAAATCTAAAAATAATTATTTATGTGGAAATTTTTATTGAAAATTTGAAATGTATAATGTGTGAAAAAAATAAATTTAAATGATTATTTGTTAGGAAGATGACTTAAATTCCTATTTAAAATATCATAAAGTTATAAATATTTTCTAACTTTAGATGTGATTGTAATTAAATTCCTTATAAAATAAGAAAAATTAGTAGAAATATCTTTATAAATATTCTAAATTATAAAGGAAAAAAATTATGAGAGGAGCAAAAAACACCCAAAGTGAAAACATCTAATAGATTGAAAGGATTCATGATTCAAAGTGAAGATAAACCTTATTTATCTTTTATATGATTTGTTTTATTTTTCGTGTTTTTCCTTTAATATGTTTATATTAATGCTTCCTTACAAAAAAAAAAAGTATACAACTTTCATTTGTGTGAAAATTGTGATTTGTCATTATTCTCTATTCTATGACAAAGTGGGCAATATCGGAGAGATTTATATTTATCAATTTTAAATATTAGAAAAGACGTTGGAAACATGAATGAAAAAAGGGTTGGGTATGAAGGAATGGAAGGGGATTGTTGGGTGACTTTGCATTAATACCCTGCAATTGTTTTCAAGAACAATTTTTGTTTTTTAGAATAAAAGAATTTTAAAATGTATTTAACAATAAAAATTTATTTTCTATTTTCTATTATTAGAAAATAGATAATAAAAAATAAAAAATATTATGTTTTTAGATAACATATTTTAGTTATTTTCAATTGTTTTTTTAGAGTTGTTTTAAAAAATAATTATATAAATATATATATAATGATTAAAAATAAAGCTATAGATATAAAAATTATTTTTAAAACACATTTAAAAATATTAAAAACAGATTAAAAACAATTTTAGGTTCCCAAATAAACTTTTGTTCTAAAAAAAACATTAGAGAATAATTTTTAAAAACTGTTCTTAAAAATTATTTTTTTAAAAATATTTTCAAAAACAGTTATCAAATAAAGTTTAAAATTTTTGCTGCTATTATGGATTCGGTGGACGAGTCAACACGGTAGTCAATATAAAATTGATGTACCATTTATGCTCCTCTACTTCATTCATTTTATTTTTTTTCATAACATTCAGTTACTTTTGAATCCGAAATTTGGAAAAATGCTAAGGTTAGGTTTCGTTCGTAGGGAAAATAAATAAATAATAAAAAAGGTTTTTTCACTATAAATTTGTTTAAAAGAATTAGATATAATTAAAATTAATTAAAAACTTATGTATTTTAAAATTATTTAATATTTATATAATGAAAGAAATTAAGTAAAATAAATTTGAAGAAATATATAAAAATAATTTATTAATTTTTAATTTATTTTTTATTTTCTTTTCATTTTTTCTTTTATTTTATTTTTTCTCTCAAATTTTTCAAAAACCAAACATAACCTAAAAGAAAGGGGAACAAATTTATTATTTTTAAATACTATAGAAAAAGACAAGGGAAAACAACGTTAACAAAAAAAATAAGGAAAATACTAAGGATGTGTTTGGTTCTCCGTAAGTTTAATAGAAAATATGAAGAAAAAAATGAATAAAAATTAAAGATAGTTTTTAATTTAATAAATTATTTTATATGTTCTTTAAACTCATTTTATTTATTTTAACTTTTTAACATAAAAAATAAATAATTTAAAAATACCAATAATTTTAACTAATTTTAATTATATCCGATATCTTCAATATGAAAACCAAACATTAGAGAATAATATTTTTTTTATATTTTTTATTGTCATTTTCCAATAATCAAATATAACCAAAAAGATTTGAGGAAAGTTTGGGAATAAAAACTACATTGCAAAATAATAAGATAATTTAATTTTCTTTTTCTTATTTATTCCATACACATAATTTTCATGTCATAACCCTTATAGTGGTAAAAAGATTTGTAGCACATTAAGGATGAAAAGTTATGAAATATAAGAGTAATATTTTAAAATGAAAAACCAAAAATTAAATTGGTTATGTTATTTTTATTACTTAAATGTTAAGTAAAAAAATATTAATTTTTAGTTTTTTTTTTTAAATTTAAAAGATGAATTTAGTTGTAAGGGTGCATTCATCTTGTGTATTACATACATGGATAATATTTTCATATAAAATATGTACGGGAAGCCAAGATAAATAAATATAATTATTAATTAATTTATAAAATAAAGCACAATCATGTAAAAATTAGAACAAAAAAAAAAAAGAATTAGAAGATTTTATTATTTAAATGAGGTTAGTGATCTATCCAACATTTTATAGTATTATACAGTATGTAAAGTCTCAAAATTAATGAGGTAACATGTTCACTTTAAACTATTCAAAGTCCTATGTGGCCTCGTAGAAAAATATGGACATTTATTATTCATTAGATGAAGAACTTAAATTAATGGGTGAAGATTTCAAATCTATTAAAATATGGACATTTATTATTGCTCATGATCTGGTCACATGTGTACTGATATGAAAAATAAATAAAAAAATGTGAATTATTATTATGGATACAACATGATTAAGGGTTGTTGAAGGGGTGTGGCTCCATTGATTTATATTCCAACTTTATATAAAATGTATACTATCTTTAGCGGTTTTTTCATTTTATTTTTCTCTAAGTTCTCTCTCTCTCTTTCCTTTCTTTTTTGTTCCTCCTGGGTGTTTGGTTGATTAGAAAAGGTCCATATTTTATGGGATATTTCTAAAAAAGAACAAACACATATGGAAGATATATAGAAAAAAAAAAACTAAGAAAAATTATTTTCTGGTATTTGATTTATAATAGAAAATCAAATCAAAATAATTAAAATAATTATATATTTTTAAATTATTTAATTATATATATATATATATAAAATATATTATATATTATGTGAAAGCTCCAAATTAATCAGGGAACATGTTCACTTTAAACCATTCGAAGTCCCATGCATGTGGCCTGGTAGAAAGATAGTAGAAAGATATGGACATTTATTATTGATTAGGTGAAGAATTTAAATTAGTGGTTGAAGATTTCAAATCAATTATTAACTTGTCTACCTACAACTATTCCAAGCCCCATGTGACATGATATAAAATATGGTTGGGTTTCCTCAGCATCCAGAAGTATTATTATTATGGATACAACATTATTAAGAAAAGAATATGGAAGATATATAGAAAAGAAAAAAATTAAGAAAAATAATTTTATGATATTTGGTTTATAATCAAAATAATTAAAATTAATTAAAATAATTATATATTTTAAATTATTTAATCTTTATATAAATAAAAAAATATAAATGAAACAAATTTGAAAAAATAATTAAAAATAATTTATTAATTTTACATCTATTTTCTACTTCTTCTTCTTTTTTTTTTTTTTAACTTTTTTATATTTTATTTTTCTCCCTATTTTTTCCTTGTACTTTTGTGAAAAGTTTCCAAAATAAAACTCAACCTTTATAAAAGCAATAGAAAATTACAATAAAAAGTAAAAAAAAAAAAAAAAAATTAAAAAATTAGGCAAATTGAACAACTTCATTTATATCAAAATTCAAGCTAATTTGGATTTCCTTTGGCCAAGAGGAGAAAGGGCCATTCATAGAGTAAGGCTATATATATATATATATATATATATATATATATATATATATATATATATATATATATATAAGGAAAAAAATGATTATTCCTTAAATAAAAAAAAAAGTACAAAACTTTTAATTGTGTGAAAATTGTGATTAGCATTATTCTCAATTCTATGTCAACATTTTAAAGAAATTTAAACTTGTCGATTAAAATATAGATGAAGAAGTTGGAAGAGTTGGGAAAGAGTGTAGTGACATATCACATGGGGGTCACATGCAGTGGATGTGGTCATTTGATGATGCATTCTTGGTGTGAATTTTATAATGCCATAGGTAGAGACGTGGGAAACACCATGCTTTCTACAACTCAAATACAGTTGTATTATGTCTTCATACTTTTTATTTATGATAGGCATCAATATATATTAAGATAAAAAATTCAACCACCAATATCACTCAAATGTATATTCATGATAGGCATTAATATATATTAAGATAAAAAATTCAACCTCTAATATCACTCAAATGTATAAAAGAATCAAGTTTGAAATCGTGCATGATTTTTTACTTGTAAATGTGATAATATATATAAAATTTTATAGTTATTATTATGTTTTTATAATCAAATGGGTCAATGTATCCAAAAGTTATTGGACTAGTTGGATCCATGATTCAATCACTATCCAATTGTGACACCAATATAAATTCATGATATCATTATAAAATTAAATATAAATTTTACATGTTATTAAAGTTATAATTAGTTATAAAAATTCTTAAAAACTTTAACATATAAGTTTTTAGATTTTTTTTTAATTTATTAAAAAGTAAAATATGATATTTTACTATTAATAATGTATATTGAAATAAATTTTAGATTTAAATACTTTCTTTCTTCTCCTTTAATCTTTGACATGTTTCATACATTCAAAACTCAAACATTTTGCTCTTAAGCTTGTTAAAAAGTCAATGAATAGCTTATTAAAATAAAATTGAAATGTAAAGAAAAATACTTGTTTAAATTTGAAAGTGTCACGCTTCACAATTGTATGCAAAAATTACGAATAGTTATGCAAATATCCCTTTAAAATTTTAAAAAAATATATCAAAATTGTTCGTTTTCATATTTCAAAAGTATTGAAAAATTCTACTTCAAAATTGTCAGTTTAAAGTTAATTCTACCTAAATTTGAACCAAGGTGAAAAAAAAAAAAAAAAAAAACAATCCCTTTTGTAAGGGCCAGATTTGTGCACATGTCTAGCTAACCTTAGAGTAATGGGAACACTACTACTAAGCCATTTGTAAGGTTTATGAAAATGGATGCATAGTTTATAATATAATTGATTTGATCACGGTTTAACTATTAGTCCAATCAATAAACCACGAATTATTAAATTTTTCGATTTAAAAACTGATCCAATTCTAAAAGTATTTTTAAAGGTATTAACTCAATGGTAATAGACTCAATTATTCACGACTTTCGGCTTTAACACTACTCCTAACCCACATGATGATGCATTGACCCGCTTATATCAAAAGTAGTCAATCACATTGTTGGTCAATTCAATTGGTTGAGTAATCGGTACAAGGATAACTCAATTACATAATTGTTAAAAATAAAATAAAATCAATCAGACCCAAAAATAGGTTTATTTTTTAATCCATTAGATCAGCCCGTGAATCTATGTAAAACATTTCAATTAGTCTACTACCGCTATTATGTTGTTTTATCGTTAAATTGAAAGTGTTAATTTTTTCAAAGAAATTGAATTAAATAAGCTTACATACTAATTGATTTTTATTAAAAAAGGTGATATCTCCCAAGATTTAATTCGATACTATATATGGAGTTAAACTCTTTTATATTATTCCCCACGTGATATCAATGAGGAGGTATTAGTGTAGGATGCATGCTTCCATTAGAAGCTGCTTTAAATTTGATGATTTAGATTTTGACTTTGACCACGGTACCCTTAGCCTCAGGGTTTGAGGTGTATGCGCATAGGCTCAAAGTATCGTACCACTCTTTCATCATTGTAGACCAATTGAGAGCAAGGGTGGCCTGACCCAACACCTCCCCCCCCCAAGTACCAACTATGGCAACAACGTTAAGATTTATTCTTGGACGAAAACAACTTCCACATCACATCCTCTTTGCTTTCATCTCTTCCAATAATATCAGTGAAGGAATGGGTGTCTCTCCAACTACAGTATAATAATACTCTTGGAACCAAGTTAATTTATTATTTTAGCAGGATTTTTTATTTATCGAATAATTTATTAATTTATTGATAAATAAATATTTATTAATTTATAAAAAAATTATATTTTTACTATAAAGTATTTGTAAATGAATGATTATTAAATCTAAAAAAAATGAATATGATAGAAAGTTAATACATAAAAGCCTAAGAAACTTAAAAAAATAAAAGATGGTTATTGATTATAAAGAAAAAAAAAACTCTTAGAAAGAAAATATATGGTGTTAAACTTTAATACCTTAAGTTTTAAGAGACCAAAAAAATGGTTATTGATTTAAAAAAAAAATAAAGGAAAATATATGGTGTGAAACTTTAATACCTTAAAAGATGAGAAGTTTTAAATATGTGGTGATTCGGAAAAAGGTAAATCGAGAAAAATCGAAATCATAAAAAATTCTTCACTACTATATTATGAAGTTTTATTTACTAGATTATGAATTATTATTTTTATTAATAAAATTATTAATTTAGTATATTGACAGAACCTAAGATTTTATTATTTAAGTGAGGTTATTAATTTATTCAAAAATTCATTTATCAAGGTTTTAAGGTATTCTTTTATCCGTGTGTGTAGTGTGTAGCAAGGGGATATCTTTTTCAATAAATATCATCTATCCGTTCTTTGATATCCTCCGGTCTATGACTCATCTTTGAAGGAAAAGCAACTTGATTTAAATATGAGAAGAAGTGGGTCACCTACCTTGCCAAGCCTCCTTGCTGAGTCACATGGGCACTGAATAATATTATGTAATAGGTGGACAAGTCAACAAGGCAGGCCTTACTTCCCATAAAATGCGGTCGTTTTCAATATAAAATGTGGTGCCATCTGTTCTCATTCAACCTTATAACCAATGTATTATTTATGCTCCACTGCTTTATTCATTTTACTTTTTTTCCTTTACGTCCAAGTCTTTTGGATGGACATTTGGCTGATTATGAGGAGCCAAGATAAAGCAAATAGAAAAAAAAAAGAAAAAAAAAAAGAAGATAATGTAACTATCCATATCAGTACACATATTATTCATTATGAGTTTAAAGGGATCCTCACTATTTTAAAGTTTATCTATATTATTAATATGAACTCACTTATATAACGTTAGAAGTTTTCTCATATATGCTATGTGAGATATCATAAAAAAATAAAAATAAAAATAAAAAAAAAAAAAAAAAGGGAAAGAAATAATGAAGAAAATAAAAAATAATTTTTTTAATAAACACTCACCCACAATTAAATATTAGAACTTAAAACCAGCTAATCATTAAGGATGTATATTATAATAATATACATTCTATGTCATGTATACTTGTTTTAATAATTTTTTCACTATAACTATATTTTATTTTGTAACTTTTGTAACAAAAAATATTTGCCCAATACCACTAAGGATGGAAAATTGTGAATAATAAGAGAGAATTTATAAAAATATTTATAGTAGACTTTTGTGAATATAAAAATGACAACATTGGTAATACATTATTTTTTCAAATGAAGTGATTTAAATACTTTTTATTTCTTAAAATATTTTAAGTAAAATATTAGTAAATTTTTCATGCTTATCACATGAACAATAATTTTATAAAATGTCAAAGGAAAGCGACAAATACATAAATATAATTAACGAATCAATTTATAAACCAAAGTGTGATGATATAAAAATTACAAAATAAAACAAGTCTACAAGCTCACTATTATTAAAATTGAAATTGATTAATTTGTTATACGTTCGAAGAATGCTACAAAACTTTTAATAAAAAGAAGTATATTTAATCAAAATAACAAATTCGTTAAAAGTAGTGAATAAAACTATTTCTCATCATCAAGGTGCAACAACAATGTCATTCTTTAAGTATAGAGATGGGCAATCAAAATGATGGTGGTTGAAAGCCATAAAAAATTTAGTTTATTCTCATTGAATATAATTGGTTTTGAGAAGAAATGATAAATACCCGATCCAAGAATTAATATTGGAGTTAAGAGTTATGGGTTCACTCCATAGAAGTGGAAGGATTGTTAGGGTACAACAATGTTACTCTTTAAGATTAGGAATAAACCACTTAAGTGATGGTAATTGAATGTAATAAAAAGTTTAGGCTATCCACGTCAAACATCAATTAATATTTTAGATGAGATGGACAAAACTCATTCTAAGACTTGAAATTATCAAAAGTCAATTCAATAAGATAAAACTAATCCTCTTTGTGTGATTCAAATCACATCAAAATTTAAGTCAATACCAAATCTTAAGCACACATAATCTCATACTTACTTTTTTAGACATGTTTTCTCAAAACCAATATCAAATCTCAAGCTTACCGAATCTTGAGCCTTACATCTTATGTCATCATTTTCGTTGGGAGTGAAAATATTATCGAGACAATAATCTTTATATTGATAAATGTTCAAATATCAACTACAAAAGAAAATATTTGGGAGAGAATTGATAATGATTTTAAATTTAAATTATGCTCGCGCTTGGCCATAAACTAGATTACCAAAATATCAAAGTAATGGTAAATAAATATATGTTATCGATAATTCTTTGAAGATGAAAATTTATAAGTGTGAATATTTGAAGAAAGATCTGAAGTTGGGTTAGGTTTTGGTCAATATGGTGCCTCATAAAATTTATTATTGTTTAATTTATCGATTTTCTAGTTTTGGATGAATTTTTGTTGATTTAATAATTTCATTTTGATACAAAAGTTGAACTTCTAATGTTATTAAAAAGTAAGAGGTGATAAGAAAGAAAAAAAAAAAAATATAAACTTAGGTTTATCAAGACAATACAATACGTTAACTTGCCCATGTTATGTTATATATTAGGTGAAGGCTACAACTGAGACGTTGATTCGTTCATTGAAAACTCCCATGTGGCCTAATAGAAAATATGAACATTTATTATTCATTAGGTGAAGACTTTCAATACTTATTTTATACTAGTTTTGATGGTGTCCATTTTCTTATTATCAGGCAACATGAATATAAGATGTGAATTATTATTATTATGGACATTATAATTAAGGGTTATTGAAGAGATGTGATATTATCAAATGTAGCTTCATGTGCTCGCATTAATTATATTCCAACTTCATACGAAATTTATTAGTGTATGCTTTATTCATTTTACTTTTCTTTTCATTCATTCTTTTATGGAAAGTTCCATATTTTATGGGATATTTCTAAAAAGATTAAACATAATTAGGCTATATGGTTTTTTTGGTCTTCTTCCTTGAAAAATGTTTTGGAAAAAGGGGAAATTTTTGTTAAGGAAAATGTTTTTTATGTTTATTTTACTATAAAAAAATATGAAAGAAAATAAAATATAATTAAAATTAGTTAGAGACTTTTTTTAAAAAAAAATTACTTAATTTTTATATAAAAGATAAAAGCTAAATGAGTTAAGTTTGAAGAAGTGTGTAAAAATAATTTATTAATTTAAAATTTATTTTTTATTTTTTTCATTTTTTTATTTTCTTTCTTTTTTTTATTACATTTTGTTTTTTTTTTTTTTTACTACTTTTCAAAAAACAAACATAATCTTAATGAAAACAAATAAAAATTACATCTTGAACTAACAAAAATGTATTATGATTAGAATGTCAAATATCATTCTTTTTGGTGGTCTTTATATTGCCATTAAATTAGATATATCATGAAATTTTCAATCATTTTAAGTTTGTTGGGTGTAATATACATATATGGAATCTAAATGATAGAGATGTTGTTAGGACATTGAGTCTTGTTTGTATGTTGACAATTTTATTTCTTTTAATGTTTGGCCACATAAGTCCTGTTAGATAGTGACTTGCTTTTCATTGAAGATCAAGGGTTGTTGTTCGTTCAACCGAGAAGTCACAGGTACATCTGAAAAGGTTTGACTTGTGGCAAGTTAGACTTCTATTAGGTATAAAGAGGAACGATATCTTTTAAATCAACAACAATTGATTATTTATTTATTTATTTATTTATAAAGTGAATGAAACAGGGGACACTTGAGTAGGCATCAACACTCAAGCATTGGGACCGCTCAAGCGCTTAGCACCACTCAAGGACCCGAGGCACTCAAGCGGTGGTTATGTGTGCTCAAGCGCTCATGTATTTCTTGCAAAAAATTAGAGAATAATTTTGAGAATTTCACATAAGTTGGATTTGGAAACCTATGCATATCAAATCTCTTCGGGTTATTTGCCTATATATACCTCTCCATAACCCTTATAGGGTAAGAGATTAGAGATATTCAAAATAGTCTCTTTAAGAGAAAGCCTAACGAGTCATAATGATCTCCCATTCAAAGAATTCAAGCTTTGAATCTCGACGTTGAAGATCTTCATCCCTTTAGCGAGGCTGAAGTGTATTCATTGGAGCAATTAGGGATTACTGCATCACAGATGTGGATTAAGTTGTAGATACTGGAGAGTAAGTTTTTAGGGTAAAGTGATCAGGTAAATTTATGTAACTTGATCTCATATAGTGGATTTAGATTAACAGTCTTAGACCTCATGGTTTTTTTTATCTCCATAGTTGGTGTGAGGGTTTTTCATGTAAATATCCTTGTGCCTCATTGCATATATTTGATTATCTTGATTACATTGTCCATTGTTGAATGAAATTAATAATCTCTAACTTCTTGCAAGGAAAAAGCTAGTTATAATATACAAATAATTTTTAAATACACTCATTCACCTCCCTTCCCTTTGGGTGTTATCCTATTAGACTTTTGGTTTTTCAATTGATATTATAGACAAATAAAAATCGATTTTTTTTTTCGTATTGATTAAAGATCAAATTTTTATTAATTATATAGGATAAAAATGAATTTTTTTTTATTGATTTTGTATGTCTAGTATGAAACAATAAAAAACTAGGGCTCCTTTAAATAGTCCACCTTGCTTCTATGGGAGTAACCATCCCTATTGGAAAGCCTAGATGAAGTTTTTTCTTAAAATGCAAGGTGAACGCCCTCATTGTTTCTTGATGTTCGTGGAAGATCACTTGGAGAATTAAAACCTAAACAAGATTGAGACAAAGCTGATAATGAAGGAAGTGACGCCAATGTTAGGGCTTTATTTAGTATCTTTAATAGAGTTCGTCCAGATGCGTTTCGTAAGATAAGAAACCATACTCGTGCTAAGGAAGCATGAGATATCCTTCAAGTCACTCATAAAGGTATGTCTACTATTAAAGTTTCTAAATTGCAAATGCTTACTACTAAATTTGATATTATTACGATGCATGAAAATCAAAACTAAATTTGAGATTATTAGTTAATTCTTCTTTGAACCTTGGAGAACCCATTCTAGATTCAAATGTAGTAGGAAAAATTATTGAGTTCTCTCCCAAAGAGATTTAGACCTGAAGTTATTGCCATAGAGGAAAGCAAAGACATTGATTAGATGAGATTTTATGAACTTGTTGGCTTTATATAGACATATGAGATGCCCCTACCTAATTCTCAAAAGCCTCAAGACTCTGCCTTTAAGGCTTCAGAGAATGAGGAAAAAGATACTGAAATGTCACATAATATAACTAGGAATGAATTGATTTATATGACTAAGAGAATTAAAACGGTAAAGAAATTCAACAAAAATTTTGCAAAAATCAAGAATCTAGAAAAGGAAAGAGACTTAAGAAATCATCCAAAGAAAATGACAAAGGTTCCTCCAAAGGTAAGAAAGTAGAATGCTTTAACTGTGGTGGTTTGGGACACTTTGCTACTGATTGTCCTAACCCAAATAATATCAAAAAGTCTATGCAAGCTACATGGAGTGACATTGATTTTAGAAGAAAGTGGTTCCACAACTTCTGAAGATACAAGGTATGATCCTAATAACTTTTTAGCTTTTGTTACATCTGTGGAATTTGTGCATGACAGTGAATGTGATAGTGATAGTGACAATGAATTCACTAATGATCAAAAAGCTACTTTTCTGAATAATCTTGTTGTTGAGCATGAAAAACTTATTAAGAATTATTTAAGATACCATCATATACTTGAAGCTTACAAAACTAAGATTGATGTGCTAAAAGAAAAGAAGATTAATATACTTGAAAAAAAAAATTAGATTTCTTGAGTCTGACCATCATTCTCTTATTGAGAAGAATAAGGTTCTTACTCAAGAGATGAAAAATAGTAAGTCTTCTTCATTTGTGAATGAGATCTTTCACCTTAGAACTAAAATGCTTAATGAAATACTCGATAAATGCAAAACCCATGGTGATAAATGAGGTTTGGGGTATATTAATAAAGATGAAACTCTTTCTAGTGGAGAAATTGTGTTTGTTAAAGGAAAAGATGAAACCCCCAACCAAGCAACATCTCTCATAAACCCATCACTATACACTGAAAGAAAATAGGACACACTCAATATAGGTGCTACACTAAGTTCCTAGAGAGATTTGAATCTCAAATAAAAAGGCTAATGAATGACTTTAATTCCCTTAAAAATAACATCTTGAATAATGGAAAAGGGAATAAACCTAATCAAAAGCCTATATCTCAACAAAGCTCCTCTAAGTTACCACCTAGAATTAAACAAGTTTGAATGAAAAAAAAATAGGACTAAATGTCAAGTAGTCTTCATTGCACTTAAAGTTAGGTCTTCTAGTGAGTGATACTTTGATAGTGGTTGCTCTAGACACATGACAAGAGACAAGTCCTTCTTTCATATCTCTTAAGGACTATAATGGTGGCACAATTACCTTTGGGGATGGAAACTTAGCTTGTGAAAGACAAATGAAGTATATCTATCCCTACTTGTCCTAAGTTAGATGGAGTTCTTTATGTAGATGAACTCAAGGCAAACCTCCCAAGTATTAGTCAAATCTATGACAAAGATCATAGGGTGAATTTTTGCTAAGACTTATGCAAGGTAGTCAATAAAGAAGGAAAAGTCATTACCATAGGACATAGGATAGTTGACAACTGTTATGCAATAAATCCTAACTCTAAGACACCTCTTGTGTGCATTAGTGCAAAGCTAGACCTTATTAAACTCTGGCATAGAAGGCTAGGTCAAATAAACTATAGGGATCTTGTACACTTAGTTAATAGTGAAAAAGTTAGAGGAATCCCTAAACTTAGTGGTGAACCTAAACCCATTTGTGGTGGGTAAACAATAAAAAAGTTCACACAATAAGGTTAAGGAAATTAGGACCACTAAATCTTTAGACCTTCTTCTTATGGATCTTATGAGTCCTATGCATATTGAGAGTAGAAGTGGTAAGAGATTTATCTTATTTGTTGTGGATGATTTTTCAAGATACTTCTTTGTGAGTTTTCCTAAGGAGAAATCAAAGAACCCAAATAATATTCCTCAAAGTGAAGTTGACCCCAACAAGGATGAGAATATATCTCAAGAAGATAATTATGAAGAAATGGGGAATAAGCATAAATCCAAAGTACCCAAGAACTACTGTATCTCAAAAGTTATAGGTAACGTGAATGAAGGTGTAGTTGCTAGGAGATGATCAAGATTAAATGAGATGGATCTTATATGCTATACCTCCCAATTGGAGCCCAATAACATGGAGTAAGATTTAGAAGACGAGTCTTAGATTACCACACTATAGGAAGAGTTGAATCAGTTCACTAGGAACGATATGTGGTATTTAGTCCCTAGGCCTAAAGATAAGTATGTCATAGGTACAAAATGGATTTTAAAAAATAAACAAGATGAAAATAGGGTCATTGTGAGGAACAAAGCAAGATTAGTAGCCTAAGGATACTCACAGATAGAGAGGATTGATTATGAAGAGACATTTCCACCCGTAGCCCAACTAGAATCAATCAAGATACTTGGGCTATAGTATGCTCCTTGAGAATGAAGCTTTATCAAATGGATGTCAAGAGTACTTTATTTAATGGGATTCTACGTAAATAAGTTTATGTTGAGTAACCTAAGGGTTTCGAGGATTCAAAATTCCCCAATCATATCTATAGGTTGAAGAAAGCCTTTTATGGATTAAAACAAGCTCATAAAGCTTGGTATGAGATGATCATTACCTATCTTTTGGAGAAAAAGTTTGAGAAAAAGGAAGTTGATATAACCTTGTTTACTCATAGGTACAAGGATGAATTACTAGTGATCCAAATTTATGTTGATGTTATTGTTTTTGGAGCCACCTCTAGTGATCTTGTCTTTAGTTTTGTTAGGGAAATGAAGACTGAATTTGAGATGAGTATGATTGGTGAACTAACTTTCTTCTTAGGATTGTAGATTAGACAACTAAAAGATGAAATCTTTCTTTCACAATTTGAATATGCTAGGTAGTTAGTGAAGAAATTTGGTCTAGAATCCAC
Organism: Vitis riparia; assembly: GCF_004353265.1. NCBI lineage: Eukaryota > Viridiplantae > Streptophyta > Magnoliopsida > Vitales > Vitaceae > Vitis > Vitis riparia. The sequence continues at coordinate 22,156,028 of NC_048449.1, read as the reverse complement.
CAAACACTCTAGGACACCTATGAACACTACTAGTAAGCTTAGTAAGGATGCATATGGAAAGGATGTTGAAAAAAAGCTCTATAGGAGTATGATAGGAAACTTATTATACCCCATAGTGAGTAGTCCTAACATATCATTTTGTGTTGGTGTTTGTGTTAACTAACAAGCAAACCCCAAAGATTCACACTTAATTTCCGTTAAAAGAATTATATTATATATTAGTGAGACTCTTGATTATGGTTTTTGGTATCCCTATGATTCTTCTCTTATGATTGTTAGTTATTTCGATGTTGATTGGGTCGGAAATGTTGAGGATAGAAAAAGCACATATGATGCTCACTTTTTTATTGGTGATTGTTTTATGGGTTGGCTTAGTAAGAAAAAAAAATTCTATATCCTTATCTATTGTTGAAGTTGAATATATTGTTGCTGAAAGTTGTTGTACACAATTCTTGTGGATGAAACAAATACTGAAAGACTATAGGATTGAGTAAAGGACCATGAACATATACTATTAAAACTCTAGTTCTATAAATATATCAAAGAATCATGTTCTTCATTCTTGTACTAAACATATTGAAATTTGTCATCATTTCATTAGGGATCTTGTTGAAGAAAATGTTGTCTCTCTAGAGTTTGTCCCCACAAAATATCAATTGGCAGATATCTTTACAAAACCCCTGAATTATCTTAGGTTTGAGTTCCTTAGGAAATCCTTGGGCATATGCCTAATTGACTAATTATCTAATGTTATAGGTCTTGAAAGGTTTTGAGCTTAATTGTTTCATTGTCTAATTTTTTTTCCTTGGGCTTTCTTCTGGTTTGCTTTGGGCATATGATTGTTTCTTTTTTACTTGATATATTGGCATGATTTTTAATATCTCAAGTTTGAGAATTGGAGAAATATACTATATCTACAAGACTTGATGTGGATTGATTCTTAGATATTTGTTAATCACTACTAATGATATGATTCTTGATAATTAAATGTCTCTAGAGAGTGGAATTTCATTAGTTTTTGTATTGATTAGACAACATCACATTTGCAATAATAACTCTAAAAAATTTTCTAGGCCCAAAACAACATCACCAAATGAAGGGGGAAAAAAACAAACTACTCGACTGACATAATAAGTTTTTGGTCTATGATATGTTTGGTTGGATTATATATTAAAAAACAATAAAAAATGATAGTGCATATGAAAGTTCACAAATATAATTACAACTTGTATGACACTCCTGACAAAATGAAAGCAAAATGAAAGATGATGTAGAGATTAAAAGCAGGCAACAGATTACCTGAAATATATGGCAGAGGGTAGACCTGATTTCTAAGGAAAGCAGGACCTTTGTATATCAGCCATCTGATAGATACGAATTTATGGGCCATGAGAAAATTTTTAGGCAATCCAAAACTTTTGTTAGGTGATTTTGAGGTAGCAAATGGAAGAACGTAGGCAATGATTTCAAGTTGAGCCAAGAAGAAATAATCACAAGCGTCTTAAGCAAGTTGAAATCTGCAACAAAATAATAATTAAATCATCCCAACATATTTCCAAACTTCAATTACCAATTCATGGTGCATTAGAAATTGATTTGAAGGGAAAAAATTTCGAACTTACTTGTTTAAGCATTTCATCAAATGAATAAAGTGTGGACATAAAAAAAATCAAAATCACTTCTGATTTATGTGCTAATACATACTGGGATTACAGATATAGAATTCATGTAATTAGGAAATTAAATCAAAATGAAGCCATAAGAAAATGAGAAGGGTGGATTTCAGACCTAAAATGTCTCTCTATATTGATGAAATCTCCACCAAGTATAGCTCTCTGTGTTCTTGAACCTGAAATGTTTCTTTTTGGCATCCTCAAGCAGGTGCTGACAATGAAAGATTTTTTAGTGTCAGAAGGTTTTTGAGGGAATGCATCTCTTCTGAAAGTGATGCCAATTCAGCGCAGTCACAAATATGAAGGTCCATAAGTGAGGTGAAGCGACCTATCCAGGGCAGGAATATTGCAAAACCAGTGCAGTATTCAATTTTGAGAGTTTGGATCCTGGAAACATGTTGAGGCAGCTCCTCTGGGAGACATCATAGCACCTGAGCATCCAATAGACAGAGACTTCAATGAAGGGGAGAGAAACATTAACTGACACAGCACCTCAGCCCTCATTAAGACTTCAATGTAGATTTTGAGCTTCTACAGGTTTTCGAGGGAACGTACCTTCTGGCAGCCATGAATTCCAAGTTCTGTAACTGAGGGGAGGCTGCCTATCCAGTGTTGTAATGTTTCAAAAACAGAGCGATGTCTAATGTTGAGACTTTAGATCATGGAAACATGTTGAATCAGCTCCTCTGGGAGAGATATCATATCAAATCTCGCCTCAACCCCAAGTAAAATGATGAGTTTCATGTACATCATCATCGACTGTATATGTGGTCTGGAAAAAAAAAAAAAATGGATTTACTGATGTGAGCATTTTAACAAACATATGAAGTGCCAATATAAAAATGGAATTACCAAGAGAGAATAGAAAACCTTGCATTTTGATCGAAAAAATAATAAAAATGAGAAGAAAGGATAGGGATTTCGGACCTCCCTTGTGGGATATGAGCAATCCTGGGCCAGTCTTCCCCTGTTTTCTGTCGGCATATTTTCTCTAGATGTTGACAATCCCAGATATAGAATTTCTGCAGGTTTTTAAGGGAACGCATCTCTTTTGGTAGTGATTTCAATTGACGGCATTCATGAACCCAAGCTCTGTAAGTGAGATGAGGCTGCCTATCCGGTGTGGTAACGCTGCCCCAAAGTAGAAAAATTCATTGAATGATTCCCCCCCCAAAAAAAAAAAAAAAAGATTATAAAGCAATACATATAATATTTCAAACAATAAATGAATCTATATTTGAGAAATACATGTATATTATTATATATGCATTATCATAAATATATATAAACTAAATATTAAATATGACTTCAAATATTGTAAATTATTATGGATTATCATAAATTTTATTATATATATATTGATTTTTTCAATAAAATTTGTTCAATTTTATTCTTAGTTAGAATTTTTTTTTTATTGATGGGGTATGGCTGTGGGTTAAACAAAGGGGGCGCAGTGGTTTTTTTTTTTTTTTTTTTTATTATTCTTAGTTAGAATTTTTTTTTACAAAACTATAAGATTTGTTCAATTTCCATGTCATTGGTAAGCACTCATTTATTCTATGAGAAGACTGTGTTTCATTTGTGAAAATTTTGGAGGGAAGAAAAACAAAGAAATATAGAAGAAAGAAATGAAAAAAAAAAAATTATATTAATTTATTTTTCCATAAAAAAAATTTGAGGGAAAAAAAAAAATCTACATGGAATTCACTCTCTACAACAATAAAATAAATCTACAAGGAATCCAATTCACTCTACGACAATAAATCTACAAGTTTGGAGTATATATATATATATATATATATATATATATATATAATCTCTTTGCATGACATTCAAAAAGATTTAATTCACTTTCTCCAAATTTTCACATTCAAATAGGAGAAAATAATACATTTGTTTTTTTTTTTATATGAAAATTATTTTTTTAGCAAATTGTTCTCCTTTGTTTAACACTTTCGAGCAACATAGCCTTAAAATAATGCTTAGAATCCAACTCAAGATGCCAAATCATGATTGGGCTAGCATGTGCTCTCTTGTGCTAGAATCTGGGCCCAAAGAACCCACTGCACCCCCTTTGGGCCTCAACTGTCCGCCTGTTACTCACTCATTTGTTGATGATGATATGATAAACAATTTTTTAAAAGATAAAATTTATAAATTGAAATACACATTATTTTATTTTAAAATAAAAAGCTTTTATTTGACTATGAATAAGCTAAAACACACTTAATTTTTTATTTTTTTTTTAAAAGGGGGAAGTTTGAATGACAGAAGCTTTGTGTACGTATGAGATAAAAGTCAAGAGCTTGATATACGTTCATTGATATGGAACTGATTGAGTCCTCTTCCAAGAATTAAAACCAACTTTGGCCCTCAAAAGGAGCCCAACAATCCTTGAATTTCAGTCACTGATGGGCTGGCTGGAGCCCAACAGAAAAAAAAGAAAAAAGAAAAAAAAAAGGGCTCTTAAATTACTCCACCTTGCCTATAAGAGAGATTCGGGAATTCTGAAAGAAGGAATTTTCTATCTAACAAATAACTATAAATATATAATAAAAATATCATTTTTAATATAAGATCGGGAAGAGTTTGAGTTGAAGTAAAAGAAAATAACTTTTGAATGCATTTAAATCATGAGATAAGTGATAAGCAATTAACCTCTAAAATAATAACATAATCCAATTTGCGCATGAATTAATTAATGTTTTATGAATGCTTAATTAGTCTTCCATAGACAAGACTCGTAGTAAAGACCAGTTAAATGTTTCATGTTAAGATAAATGTATTATATGGAGGAGAGTTTAGTGAACATTTGTAACCTAAAATTGGAATTTGGATTTCATTAATTTACAACCCTTTCAATATCATTCTTGTAAAAAATCACCCTTTGTTCTAACAAAAATTCGTTAGTCTTTTAGTGATAAGCAATCAATTGCATCTAATTCTCTGCAAAACCTTTGAGTTCTACCTTTTCTAATTACATAACCCAACATTTAAAAATACTTTTGATCATGATATATAAATAAGTTAAATGGTAGTGATGATTTGAAAATATTGTTACTACGTATTATTCCATTTCAAGAAAGAAAAAATAAAAACAAACATTTTTACAACTTCAAAGACTCTTACTTCATTAATCACAATACATGTTATTTGTTTACATAAGAATGCAAGATTCATTAGTATCATTCACCACAAAATACAATATCATAGAAATGGCCTAACTTCTTCTTGCTCCATGCCTGCGAATGCCCCTTGTTGACCTTCTAACCTTCTTATGTCTATCTCCTTCAATCATTCTTACAAACCATTTAGGTTTTCTTGTTAAGAAGACGAGGCACCCCATAAACAATCCAACTACTAGTCCACAACCATACCCCATCAATATGACTTTCCAATCAAATCCAGTATCGGATTCCACCTCCTCTTCTTTGGGAGGTTGTGGTGCTTCATCAACTACACATTTCTTAGACAATGGAAATCCACATAATCCTATATTCCCACTATATGAATTATTTGCAAATGTATCAAATTGGTTGCCTCGAGGAATGACTCCAGTGAGATGATTTTTCGAAAGATTTAAGACTTCAAGAAATGTCAGACTTGTCAACTCCCTTGGAATTCTCCCACTGAGCTTGTTCGAAGAGAGGTCTAATGATTCAAGCACCATTAGATTGCCCAAAGATGATGGAATATGCCCTGTAAGATTGTTATGAGACAAGTTGAGTTCTCGAAGTGAACTAAGACTTCCAATGAAATCTAGAATCTCTCCTTGGAATCTATTGTTGGACAAATCAATTGTTGTGAAGGTAGACAAAATTACAAATTCAAAATCAAATCCTTTGATTGTTCCCATTATCGAATCTCGATAATAGTATTCCCCCATATATTTCAGTTTCATTTTATCCTCAGTGACATTCATCATTGCCTTGAAATTCTTCAAATACATTTCCGGTAAACTACCAGAGAAATCATTACGTGAAAGATCCATTATTCGTAACTTGGGAAATGGAGATTGGAAATTTGAACCGCTTATGTGACCATGGAACCTATTAGAACGCAAGATCAAAACTTGTAGCTCTGGAAGAGTTTCCAACCAATAAGGGAATGTATCATTTATTCTATTATTTCCAAGGTCTAAAACTTGCAACCTTCTACAATTGATCAAAGATCGTGGTAGAGGCCCTTCCAATTGATTTCCATTGAAGCCAAGATTCCTGATAAAATTGCCCTTCGAAAACGTTTCAGGAATGTTACCATGAAGTTGATTCATTCGCAAATCCAAAACAGAGAGTGACTCACTGAAGTTTCCCAAACATTGTGGAATTAAGCCACTCAAGTTGTTATTAGAGAAATCCAGAACACTAATATAACTCATTTCACAAATCAATGATGGAAGTGGTCCTTGAAGCAAGTTGGAATGAAGGTCGAGAAATAGCATATTCTTCCATGGAAATCTCTCAAACCCGGTTAGCAAGTTTTGAGAAAGATTGAAGTAAGACAGTGTCTCCGTACCCATATTCCATGCCCATTTCGGAAGTTGTCCATAAATCTTGTTGTTTGAAAGGTCCAGAAACTCCAACACCTCTTGACTGCATAAAAATCTTGGGAATTCACTTATGTTGCAAGAAGACAACAACAATGTTTCCAAGAATGGTAGCGCACAGTTGGAATGGCCGTAGTTGCTCAATGTCAGAATGTTATATGAAAGATCGAGATAGATAAGATTTTCAAGATTCATGAACATGTCTGTCTCCACAATGCCACCCAAGTTATTTGAAGAAAGTTGGAGATATGTAAGATTTACAAGTTCAAAGATGGAACTTGGAACTGGCCCATCTAACTCATTATTACTCAAATAAATGGACTCCAATGAAGGGGATTGGAAATCATCAATATGACCATTGAGTTCGTTATGACTGAGATCTAACCTTATCAATGATGGTAGACTAAACAACCAAGATGGTATTGTCCCATTCAACAAGTTATTGGACAAATGGACGTCTGATAGACTTGAAAGTTCCTTCACATGAGAAGGAATGATACCTTCTAGGTTATTGTTTGAAAGGTCTAAGAAAGAAAGTTCTGTTAGATTGTCAAGTGATGCTATGAACTGACCTCTGAAACTATTACTGGAAAGATCTAATACAATTAGCTTTCTAATCTTATTGAAAACATTTGAAATTTCACCATCAAATTGATTGCTTGAGAGGTCCAAGTGAGTGATTTGTGTGAGGTTCCCTAAGACCGAGGGAATGGACCCTGAGAAATTGCAGTGCGAGAGATCCAAACTTTCTAAAGACTTTAGACTACCTATTGAACTAGGAAGCTCCCCACTGAATTTTGTAGAAGAAAGATCCAAACTTTCTAAAGACTTTAGACTGCCTATTGAACTAGGAAGCTCCCCACTGAAATTTGTAGAAGAAAGATCCAACAACAGCATGGAATTACTCTCATTGAACTTTGGGAAATTCCCACTGAGATCATGGTTACCCTTTAACTTGAGAACCTTAAGGTTGGGCAGTTGAAGATCATCATCAGGGAATCTCCCATATAGTTGACAAGAAGAGAGATCCATAGATTTCAAAGAAGATAAATTCAGTAGGGAGATAGGCAAAATGGAAGAGACATTTATACCTCGTAGATGAAGTTTCTGCAACTTCGTTAGGTTTTGAGCAAGTGCAATGAAGCTACTTGTTTCAAGTCCTAATCCACTATAGATGGAAAGATCAAGTGAAACCAAGTTGGATAGGTGGGAGATTTCTGGAGCAATTACACCTGAAAATCCAGAGAAAGAAAGGTTGAGATGAGTCATTCTCCGGAATTGTCCAAACTTAGCTGAAATGGATGACTTATTGAAATCATTGAAAGCAAGGTTGAGCCTTCGTAGATGAGGCAAAAGGAAGAGGCTACTGTTGGAATCAATGGTACCATAGAGGCCACTGCAACTAAGGTCGAGCCCGATTACAAGGCCTGTAACCCTATTGCATGTGACACCATCCCATGAGCAACAATTAGTGCCTTCCTTCCAAGTGTCTGTCTTGGCAAAAGAAGCTAAATTGCAATCATCCGAAGAAGAAGCGGAGACATCTATGGAAAATAATTGCTTAAGTCGAAGCAAGGCAACATTCTGGTGATGAGGACACAACTTTGTAGAATTAGAGAAAGAGAAACAAATAACTGGAGAATATGAGAGAAAGAAGAGGAAGCAAAGGATTCGATACATCGTATCTTCAAAAGCTATAACAAAAATTGGCTGGTGTGTGATGAAAAAAATATAATAATAGATGACTTGAATTTATACCCAAAGGTTCCCTTATAATTTAAGTTTAAATTTTCATTATTAGAAACTTCATCGAAGTTTCCAATTCAAATGTGGGACCATTGACTTCAAATCAAAGAAAAATTTAGAGTCACTTCCACATTAAAATGACAACATGGGTTGGTTGTCCGATCAAGAGTCGAACTATTTTGCCCACTTTTAATCACAAGCTAAGATTTCATGGAAAAAGTGGGAGGACAACTAAGTAGAAAAAGGAGATCATATTTTTTATCCACCTTGGCCATAATAATTTCTCAAATGATATCCATTTAGTTTTGTCACTTTTAATTATATCTTTTACTATTAGTTAACCTTGCATCCTTCTTAATTATCTACAATTAAGTGAAAACTATGACTACTAGATTTCACAACTTATTAGCCTAAAGATAGAGTTTGGCTTTCTAACTACTATGTGAATCACTAAATTAAAAAGTTAAGCATGCCTAAAGCAATTAGAATATGAAGAATAGATGTATAGCAGAAGGTTCATTAAGGATAATTTTTTGTTTTCAGCTTAAAGTGAAAGATGGAATGGAAACCAAATATAATCTTTTTTTTTTTTTTTTAAAAAAGAAGGGAATATTTGTTTGTAAAAGTTTCTTTAATCATAAAATAGGTCCCTGCATAAGCTAAAGTAAAACTTTCATAGTTAGTAGCATCTAGGGTTAGTCTTATCTTTTAGTGAGAAATAATACGAAGTACAACCCTACATCACGAGCTAGAAGTCTTGGTCTTCTCTATAAAGCAGTTGAGTTTTTAAAGGACCAAGGTGTCTATTAAATTGAATTGGGAGGCAAAAAAAAAACATGGGATTTTTTCTTAAAAAATATTATTTTAAAAGAATATTGTTAAAAATGGTTGTTTGACAAATAAATACAAGAATACAATATTTTTTACTTTTTTTATTTTTTACATTAAATTTATCTCTTCAATATATGAGTAATTCCTACTTTTTATACTCAACTTGTCTTTTCTTTTCTTTTCTTTTCCTTTTTTTTTTAAAAAGCTTACTTTTATTATATTAAACCCATCTTTTCAAAACACAAATTCCACATAAAATCATAAACGGTCTTAATTTAAGAATTATTTTTTGAAGAACGGTTTTTAAAAAATTGTATATGGTACTTGTATCCAAATGTTGTTTCCAAGTAAAGCCATGTAAAGTTTCAAAAGGAAAAAGCATCATTGTTGAAATATTATTTCTTTTGTACTTGCACCAATATATGAATCTTATCTTAATATTTATACATGTATAGTTTTCGATTTTTCATGTTTTTCTTTGATACATATGCATATATATTCTACATGAAATAGTATTGATGAACAAATTTTTTTCTTAAATTTTGAGTCATCCATCTAAATATATTTATTGGTTAATTTTCAAATAAAATCATTTTTGTAGTGTCCAAGGAATGCACGTAGTTAAGAAATAATTGCAAAACAAAATGTGTACTTTGAAAATTTTAGATATGGGAAAATAGTATAATAGTTAAAAAGGGGTATGATAAAAGTTTTTTCAAAGATTATTTGAAAAAATAAAAATTATGTTATTTAAGAGGAAAAGTGTGTGTATGCATGTAAAGAAAAAAAAAACAGAATAACAAATCTAGACTCACATTATAAAACCATACGAAACTTCCTAATGCTATTACCCTACATAGAAATATGCACATAACTTGGAATATTGAAGAAACCAATTAGTCTTGGTCTTCATATCACAAGGGCAAAATTTTAGTCTTATCTATAAAAAGTATGGCCCAGTGGATGGACTTAGATATGTAGAAGATTTGGAATAGAGAAAGCAATTAATATTGGTTTTGGCATTCATATTGCTAGGGATAAAAGTCTGGCATTCTCCATAAAAAGTGTGGCCCATTGGATGAGGCCTACGTATTGCAAGGGGCAAAAGTTTAGTCTTCTCCATAAAAAATGTGGCCCATTGGATGACTTAGATATGCAAAAGACTTGGAATAAAGAAAGCAATTAATCTTAGTATGACTTAGATATGCAAAAGACTTGGAATAAAGACAACAATTGATCTTAGTCTTGGCTTGTGTATCACAAGGGGCAAAAGTCCAATTTTCTCCACAAAAAGTATTATTGCCCATTGGATGACTTAGATATGCAAAGATAGTAGTTTGCATTAAGCAAAGTTTTAGTCCCCATTCCGTTAGTGCTTTATTATGATGCTTAAGGTTAGTTACTTTAGCTGTTAGGAGGCTTTCTCAAATTTCCATCAATTGGATTAGTTTTGAAAGTAATCACATGACTCTAATTTTCTTCTTCTTTTTCTCTATTTTTTTAGAGTAAAATTTCTCTCCATTCAAGTCCATAGAATTACTCAATGATTACGTATACTTTTATGTATTGTAAGTTCTTATGAGGACTCCTAATTTTCGATCAAGCATCTTGATTCAAATTAATGACAAAAACTTACATTTGAGAAAGTTTAATCAATCCAAATGTTAATTTGTGTTAATTTTTTCATATTAGTTGTTTGGGTGAAGCTTTGTATTCATTGTAAAATGATTTCAACCATTAAAAAAATGATAACAAGTATACTGAAAATGGAATTAAAAAATAGCACATTAACAAAACTAGTTGTTAGGCATATAATTTTAATGAATTGGGTGTCATTTAAATACATCTTCTATTTAAAAAAAAAAAATAGTAACTCAGACTTCATAGAAACTTACTTTACAAAGGTAATAATTTTTTAAAGCTACTTAAAAAATGCTACTATGAATACATAGTGAATGTCAATAAGATTTAATGAAAAATAAAAATAAAAATAGTGTTTTTGATATCTTAATAAGGGTTTGATCTATTTTTTTTATAAAAAAAAAAATAATATTAGCACTTATATTCACAAAGTAAAAAAAAAAAAAACTTTTTACGAAATACATATAAAAAAAATTCAAATGTGTGTTCTCAAAGGATAGCATTTAACTTGTTTGTTTAGTAGATTAGGTAATAATTATAATTGTTATACAATTGAATTTTATACTTGAGAATTATATTTTAAAAATATTTTATTAAAAATAAAGATAATTTTTTTATATTGTTAAATTCTTGACTTTTAAACCCACTTTCCTTCCAATTCCTCATTATAGATAAATATGTTCATAGGTTTAATAGGTGAATTCTTGTATTTAAAGAAAAAAAAAATGAAATTCTTAAATATCCACAAACAAAGATTAAGGCACTAGCAACAAATTATCAAATTCTTAGATAACCTAGCCCAATCCAAGTTGAATAGTTGGTGCTTTGCCCCAAGCCCATTATTGGGTGGGGCCTAAGTTGGAAGAGAAAAGATATTTACACGTGGCCTACTTACACTGACTCTTTGTACTTTGCTCCTCTATTCTCACAATCGCAAATTATAATACCAACAAATAAATAATTAACATTTTAATAGTTATTCCGAAATAATATTGTTAATGCTTTTTACATAACCCCAAGATAAATATGAAAATAAAACTAAAAAATTGAAAACATTAGGATATATGGATTACATGAATTCACATTTACAAACAAAATTTTTCTTAAGTACTAAGTCATCCATCTAAATATTTTTATTGTAGCGTCCAAGGAAATAACTTCTTCACAAAAAGTATAGCTCACTATATGATTTGGTTTGCATTGAATGAGGTTTAAGTCTTCATACTCTTAGTACTAAGAAATAATTATTATGTTTAGGGTTTGTTACTTTGGCTATTGGGAGACTTTCTCAAATTTCCACCAATTGGATTAGTTCTAAAAGCAATTTCATGTCTCCAATTTTTTCTTTTTTATCTTCTATCATTTTTTAAATAAAATTTCTTTTTATTTAAGTCCATGTAATTACTTAATAATTACCTATAATTTTATGTGTTGTAAGTTCTTCATAAACTCCCAATTTTCCAATAAGGTGTTTCAATTCAAATTAATGATGAAAACTTATATTTCAAAAAGTTTAATTCAAATGTTAAATTGTGTTTGTATGAACATGAAAGAGGAGAGTATTACCATTCTATTGTGCTTTCATCAATTTTAGGCGATATCTAGACTTATTCAATTTATAATTTTTCATATTCATTGTTTAGATGAAGCTTTGTTGAATGTGTCATTTTTAAATGATTCTAACCATAAAAATATATGATAAGTATATCGAAAGTTCAATTAAAAAATAGTGCATTTACAAAACTAGTTAAGAGGCATACAATTTTAATGTGTCATTGATAAATGTATCTTCTATTTTTAAAAATAGAAAAATTAGTAACTCCTGTATATTTTGTAGACTTACTAGACACTTATTATAAGAAAATGTAATAATTTTTAAAGTTCTTTAAATGTGAGTATTAATAAGTAGTGAGTGTCGATAAGATTTAATGAATAATAAAAATAAAAATATTGTTTTCAATATCTTAATAAGGGTTTAATTTTTTTTTAAAAAAAAGAAAATTTAAATAACATTGAGCCTTTTATTAACAAAGTGAATATATATATATATATATTATCAAATGCCTATACAAAATTCAAACATATGTTTTCACAGGATAGCATGTTACTTATTTGTTTAGTAGAAGTATCTATGAAGGTAATAACAATTGTTATGCAATTGAAATGATGTGGGTTGGTTGTCCGATCAAGAGTCGAACTATTTTGCCCATTTTTAATCACAAGCTAAGATGTCATGGAAAGAGTGGGAGGGCAACCAAGTAGAAAAAGGAGATCATATTTCTTATCCACCTTGGCCACAATAATTTATCAAATGATATCCATTTAGTTTTGTCACTTTCAATTATATCTTTTACTATTAGTTAACCTTGCATCCTTCTTAATTATCTACAATTAAGTGAAAACTATGACTACTAGATTTCACAACTTATCAGCCTAAAGATAGAGTTTGGCTTTCTAACTACTATGTGAATCACTAAATCAGAAAGTTAAGCATGCCCAGAGCAATTAGAATATGAAGAATAGATGTATAGCATAAGGTTCATTAAGGATAATTTTCTTTTTTCAGCTTTAAGTGAAAGATGGAATGGAAACCAAATATAATCTTCTTTTTTTTTAAAAAAAAAAAAGAAGGGAATATTTGTTTGTAAAAGTTTCTTTCATCATAAAATAGGTCCCTGCATAAGCTAAAGTAAAACTTTCATAGTTATTAACATCTAGGGTTAGTCTTATCTTTTAATGAGAAATAATACGACGTACAACCCTACATCATGAGCTAGAAGTCTTGGTCTACTCTATAAAGCAGTTGAGTTTTAAAGGACGAAGGTTTCTATTAGATTGAATTGGGAGGCAAAAAAAAACATGGGATTTTTTCTTAAAAAATGTCATTTTAAAATAATAATGTTAAAAATGGTTGTTTGACAAATATATACAAGAGTACAATATTTTTTAGTTTTTTAGTTTTTTACTTTAAATTTATCTTTTCAATATATGAGTAATTCCTACTCTTTATATATACTCAACTTGTCTTTTCTATTATTTTTTTTAAAAGCTTACTTTTATTATATTAAACCCATCTTTTCAAAACACAAATTCCACATAAAATCATAAACGGTCTTAATTTAAGAATTATTTTTTGAAGAACGGTTTTTAAAAAATTGTATATGGTACTTGTATCCAAATGTTGTTTCCAAGTAAAGCCATGTAAAGTTTCAAAGGGAAAAAACATTATTGTTGAAATATTGTTTCTTTTGTACTTGCACCAATATATGAATCTTATCTTAATATTTATACATGTATAGTTTTCGATTTTTCATGTTTTTCTTTGATACATATGCATATATATTCTACATGAAATAGTATTGATGAACAAATTTTTTTCTTAAATTTTGAGTCATCCATCTAAATATATTTATTGGTTAATTTTCAAATAAAATCATTTTTGTAATGTCCAAGGAATGTACGTAGTTAAGAAATAATTGCAAAACAAAATGTGTACTTTGAAAATTTTAGATATGGGAAAATAGTATAATAGTTAAAAAGGGGTATGATAAAAGTTTTTTCAAAGATTATTTGAAAAAATAAAAATTATGTTATTTAAGAGGAAAAGTGTGCGTATGCATGTAAAGAAAAAAAAACAGAATAACAAATCTAGACTCACATTATAAAACCATACGAAACTTCCTTATGTTATTACCCTACATAGAAGTATGCACATAACTTGGAATATTGAAAAAACCAATTAGTCTTGGTCTTCATATCACAAGGGCAAAAGTTTAGTCTTATCTATAAAAAGTATGGCCCATTGGATGGACTTAGATATGCAGAAGACTTGGAATAGAGAAAGCAATTAATATTGGTTTTGGCATTCATATTGCTAGGGACAAAAGTCTGGCATTCTCCATAAAAAGTGTGGCCCATTGGATGAGGCATACGTACCGCAAGGGGCAAAAGTTTAGTCTTCTCCATAAAAAGTGTGGCCCATTGGATACTTAGATATGCAAAAGACTTGGAATAAAGAAAGCAATTAATCTTAGTATGACTTAGATATGCAAAAGACTTGGAATAAAGAGAGCAATTAATCTTAGTCTTGGCTTGTGTATCGTAAGGGGCAAAAGTCCAATTTTCTCCACAAAAAGCATTATTGCCCATTGGATGACTTAGATATGCAAAGATAGTAGTTTGCATCAAGCGAAGTTTCGGTCCTTATTCCCTTAGTGCTTTATTATGATGTTTAGGGTTAGTTACTTTAGTTGTTAGGAGGCTTTCTCAAATTTCCATCAATTGGATTAGTTTTGAAAGTAATCACATGACTTTAATTTTTTTTTTTTCTCTATTTTTTTTAGAATAAAATTTCTCTCCATTCAAGTCCATAGAATTACTCAATGATTACCTATAATTTTATGTATTGTAAGTTCTTATGAGGACTCCCAATTTTTTTATCAAGCATCTTGATTCAAATTAATGACAAAAACTTACATTTGAGAAAGTTTAATCAATCCAAATGTTAATTTGTGTTAATTTTTTCATATTTGTTGTTTGGGTGAAGCTTTGTATTCATTGTTAAATGATTTCAACCATTAAAAAAATGATAACAAATATACTGAAAATGGAATTAAAAAATAGCACATTGACAAAACTAGTTGTGAGGCATATAATTTTAATGAATTGGGTGTCATTTAAATACATCTTCTATTTTAAAAAAAAAAAAAAAATAGTAACTCAGACTTCATAGAAACTTACTTTACAAAGGTAATAATTTTTTAAAGCTACTTAAAAAATGCTACAATGAATACATAGTGAATGTCAATAAGATTTAATGAAAAATAAAAATAAAAATAGTGTTTTTGATATCTTAATAAGGGTTTGATCTATTTTTTTTATAAAAAAAAAATAATATTAGCACTTATATTAACAAAGTAAAAAAAAAAACTTTTTAGAAATACATATAAAAAAAAATTCAAATGTGTGTTCTCAAAGGATAGCATTTAACTTGTTTGTTTAGTAGATTAGGTAATAATTATCATTGTTATTCAATTGAATTTTATACTTGAGAATTATATTTTAAAAATATTTTTATTAAAAATAAAGTGTGGACCCCGCATTTCAGCTCAATGTGTTTCCCACTCGAATGGTGAGCTCAATTTTTAATTTTGAAAAATGATTTTTATTGAATGACTTGGAGTCACCACTTATTTTTGTTTTATTTTTAAAGGGGAAAACAAAATAAGAAAGAAAAACCCTAAGTATAACTCCATGTTTTGGAAAACTGTGAAAAACCGGATCGGGCTCGGAGGTCAGGTTACTTATCGAAAAGGTACGGTATGGACCGTAGCACCCCTCTAAGTCCCTGAAGTCAGGTCTCTACTAATAAAATGAAGCAGACGCAGTAGTCAACAAGAAAATCGATGGATACTCACGTCAATCAGGCATATATGAGAATCAGAATATGTATAAAGAATGATCAGAATGAGCGAATGCGTACTTGGGCCATGAGCCGCAATGTGCTATCATAAATGGGGTTAGTGACGAACATAGAATGGTTATATGCATATTAAGGAACAACATAAATCAATCACGCATGGTAATCAAATCAATCAATCAATCAGTCAGTCAGTCATAAAATCACGTATGTGGGGCCTCCCACCAAAACTTGACTTATTTTGACATTAATCAATCTCACAAATTCCATTATTTTAGAATTATGAAAAAATTATCATTCTTGCTTATGTGAAGTCGAGAGGAACAATAGGTTACTTGAAAATCAGAGTGAACTAAAAATAGCTTGAGAGAAAACAAGATTTTTGACATTTATTAGAAAATTGGAGTCTCGAGAAGTTTTTGAAAATTTGAGTATTGGGAATTAAATTTAAGAAGTGGAATTTTAGAAAGTAAATTTGATGGATATTGGGATTTTGAAAATTAAATTTAGGAACTAGAATGTTGAAAATTAAATTTTGAAAGAAATCAGAATTTCGAAAATTATTTAAAAGTGGAATAAACAAATAAATAAAATGACAGTAACAGTGGTGAAAATAATAATGATTGAGTAAATAAATGTAAAATATTGGAATTTTTAAAATTAGAAATTAAATTCGAAAGTCAGAAATTTTAAAGAATGGTTTAAAATGGAATTTTAAAATAAATAAATAAAATAATAATGATTAAATAAATTAATGTGAATATTGGAATTTTAGAATTAGAAATTAAATTCGAAAATCGGAAATTTTAAAGAATTGTTTAAAATGGAATTTTAAAATAAATAGATAAACAATAATGATTAAATAAATTAATGTGAATATGAGAATTTTCGAGATTAGGAATTTAATTTGTAAATCAGAAGTTTTAAAGAATTTGATTTAAAATGGAATTTTAAAATAAATAAATAAATAATGATCAAATAAATTAATGCGGATATTGGAATTTTTGGAATTAGAAATTAAATTCGAAAGTCAGAAATTTTAAAGAATTGTTTAAAATGGAATTTTAAAATAAATAAATGAATAATAATGATTAAATAAATTAATGCGAATATTGGAATTTTTTGAATTAGAAATTAAATTCGAAAGTCAGAAATTTTAAAGAATTGTTTAAAATGGAATTTTAAAATAAATAAATAAAATAATAATGATTAAATAAATTAATGTGAATATTGGAATTTTAGAATTAGAAATTAAATTCGAAAGTCGGAAATTTTAAAGAATTGTTTAAAATGGAATTTTAAAATAAATAGATAAATAATAATGATTAAATAAATTAATGCGGATATTGGAATTTTTGGAATTAAAAATTGACTTTAGAAAACGGAATTTTGAGAAATGGTTTAAATTAAAATTTTTTTTTATTAATTTTTTTTAAATAAGTAAATAAATGGAGTAATAATATTAACGAAAAATTATAATTGAAAATCGGTTTCAAAGTATTGTTTGAGAATGGTATTTCGGAAAAACTGAATTTTGAAGAAAATTATTTTTGGCATGAAATTTTAAATATATATAAAAATGAATACATAAATAAACTTGGAAGGGTGTCACGTGGCCTTAACAGAAGATGGCCAACTTTTCCATGAACTTCAACTGATCCATTACTAGAAATAAATCTTGATGCCACGTTAGCACAATCCTCATTGGAAGCCAAATATTAAATTATATATATTATTCTCCCCATCATCAAGTACACCCATGTCATTTGAAACAAGGGGGGCACCAGTTATCTTCTCAATGAGCAACCTGCCGCCACCTCCATTAGTGGATATGGTGGGCATGAAGGTGATCTGGTGCATAGAATGAAGAAGATGGGTTTGGACGAATATGGGAATGTGGTTTAGAGAGAGAAAGGGTGGTGGTGGGAGAAATGAGTAGGTGTGACACGGTCATGCATGGGAGGGATTAAACGTGAGAGGGAATAAGCATGTGGGAAGTGGGAAGGGCGAGCAGTGGTGCAGCTACGTAGGACCATGCATGGCCATGCATGCATCTGGGAAGGGGGTAGGAAAAGGAGTGTACCAGGGAATGTATGGGAACCTAAGCAGAGGGATGTTGGGGGAAAATGGGTTAGATAGATATGGGTAGAGAAGTAGAGAGAGAAAACGGGAATGAATGATTGGAGGATGATGAGCTGGTTATGGCGTTTCGGGAAGGGATGGTTCAGCCAAATCCATATACTCAGGCATGAGCAACCCAGTGCAGAAGCATGAGACTACACCAAAATGCATTATTGGAGAGCTAGCATGAAAGAGCCTAATGAAAATGTGTCGAGTGACTTCTCAGTGCCAACGGGAAGCAACCCACAAAGCTGTGTCAAGGCCTCTGCCTACCTCCTCTCTTCACTGTTTGTCTCCAGAGTGTGTTCAGATTCAACAATTTTAATATGTCATTGGTAAATATATCTTTTGTTTCTAAAAATAGAAAAATTAGTAACTCCTGTATTTTGTAACCTTGCTAGACACTTATTATAAAAAAAGGGTAATAATTTTTAAAATTATTTAAATATGAGTATTAATAAATAGTGTGTGTCGATAAGATTTAATGAATAATAAAAATAAAAATATTGTTTTCAATATCTCAATAAGGGTTTAATTTATTTTTTTTAAAAAAAAAATTTAAATAACATTGAAGCTTATATTAACAAAGTGAATATATATATATACAAAATTCAAACATATGTTTTCATAGGATAGCATTTTACTTGTTTGTTTAGTAGAAGTATCTATGAAGGTAATAACGCCACTTTCATTTAATGATTTTTATATAAACCCCAAGATGAGTATGAAAATAAAACTAAAACACTGATAATATTTCTAATGTATTTTTTTTTTCAATCTTTGAACTAACCTTGTTACTTTTTGTTTTGTTTTTTTTAATATAACTAAAGAAATAAACCTTTTTGTTATAATATTTTTTCTATTACCTATTTTCAAAATATTGTATTTTTTTTAATATGCCTCAATAAAGGAAAAAAAATAATTATTTATTGGATTTTTCTATAATTTATTTTTAAAAATTACCCTTTTAATGTTTCTAAACTTTTGCTTCCATAATCATTCTTGAAGAAATCCACAAAATTTTTGTAATGTATTTCCAAATGTTCGTAACTTTGCTTCAAGGGAATTAAATGGGAAAAGGGAAGAATCGATTTGGAATTGCAGGGATTTTTAGAAGGAAAGAATTTTATTAGGAAGATTGTTATTATTTTCTTTTCCATGATATTAACTTGTTAGAAAGATTGTTATTATTCTACTTTATTTGGAATCAAGGAATTAAATGGAAAAAGGGAAGAATGGATTTGGAATAGTGGAGGTTTTTAGAAGGAAAGAATTTTAAAGGATTTGGTAGACAACTTTTTTAGAATTTTAAAGAATTTTAAATGGAAAGTTTTGTTAAAGGTAACTTTTTTTTTTCCACATATACCATTTTTAATAAAGAACTTTCTCTAACTTCTTTTCAACACGAACCTAAATTCTAGTTAATTAAGACTGTGAATCACATACGAAATACAATGAAAGATGAAATTCAATCATCTTATGACAATTTTCAAATAAGATTTATAACTTTCATTTTTTTTTATAAAGAAATATATATTTTAAAATATATTTTTTAAAAAACCATTTCAATTAAATATTTTTTACTTTTAAATTTTAATAAGAATTTTTATTTAAAAAAATTGAGTTGTGAATTTCACATTGAAACATTGAATATAATAAAATCATTTTATATAACGCACTTTTGGTGAAAAAATCATTTTATAATTTATTATTTAAAGAAATTATTTTGTTTTAAAATATAAGAAGAATATGAAAAATAATTTAGTATGAAAAAAAATAAAAGAAATGAAAAGAAAAAAAAAAGTTTACGTGGGGTGGGGGGTTAGGTGGGTAGAGATGAAAAGGAAAATAAAAATAAAATAAAAAGAAAGCTAAAATGTGGGGTGGGGGTCGGCAAAAAAAAAAAGAAAAGAAAAAAGAAAATAAAAAAATGGTGCAATTGGACGTGAGGTTGGGGAAGAGAAAAGGGAAGGAGGAGAGATGAGAGATGAAAGAGAGGGGGGAAATAACAAGGGAGGGTAGTTTAGAAATGTAAAATGTCGCATTAGTAAAAATGGTATTACGAATAGCAATTGAGTTTTTAATTTATGAGATTTGAATTTTATTAAAGTAAATTTTCTCTTTTTCGATGTTGCCCTGTTACTCTTACCTCTTCTCTTTAAATTTAAATTAATACATATATTTTTGTCTTTTTCACTCTCTTTTCTTTACATACTATTCATTTCATCTTTTTTCTCTTTTTTGAACTTTAATGGACTTTTTAAAGGTGGAATCTTCTAAAATAAATTATTTTAAATATGAATGGGAATTCTTTTATTTCTATTTTCAATATTATAGATGCTCACATAGAATACAAGAAGAAAAAAAGAATTTGTTACAATAAGTAATGTATTTCTTTAATATTTTTATTAGAATAAATAATTCTCTAACTTGAGTGAATTCTCAATTTTAATTAATTTCACTTATATCATTGTAGTTATATATCTTTTTTTTTTTTTTTATCATTTATGTCATGTTATTTTAGTTATTTCTCTATTTTTATAATTATTAATAGAGGAGTAAAGGGATTTAAACGAAAACAAATATTCTTTTATGATAATAATCTTTTAATTTTTTAAAACTAGTGTAAGTTACTTTGCATTTTAAGTGAATTAAAAAGCCAATTCTAAGATAATTTAGATCATGCTGGAGGGAATTTTAAATTTAATGTTGAGAAGTGATTTTAAATCATTGAATTTGATTGTTTCTGTAATTTTTATATAAATGACATTCTTAATTAATTTTGTTATGATAAATTTATTTACTTTTATAATTAAATTTATAATTAGGTTGATTTTAGTTAAGAAGAATTAATATTTAGATCATTCATATTTATGTTGTAGCATGGTCAAACTAGTACACCAAAGTTATTTATTCTCATTATAATACCAGACCCGAGAGAATTGTTTTCATTTCAATTCCTTCTCATACCAATCATGATCACCAAGAGACTGAAATCTAATTTTAGAATTCTTTTCCTTTGGGATTTGGTTCCAAACATAACTTTTGAACTATCTTTGTGAAAAATAATATTTACATCAATATATAATCATTAGTCATCCTAATTAAAGTATTAAATATAAACTCTAATGTAATCAAATATAAAAATTTTACTTTTTTGAAATAAGACACTTAAATGCATAAAATAAATTACAAGGAAAATAAACATCACAACTCATATCCATGATGGTACTACAAATAATATCCATACATTTCAAATATCTACTCTAAATTATATACAACAGCATTGAACCTAATTCATTCCTCAAAGACTCATATCCACTAGCCTTTCATGAGTTCCATCAAAAAGGATGGTACAACATATAGAATAGCTTGTCTTCAAGTTGTTCAAAACACTCTTATTCAATTGGCTCACACTCCTTCAAGTTGAGGAGGGTGTATCTCACATCCTTTTATTAGACATGGATTACTTGAGTTGATCTTGAGATCAAGTGTTGTTTCTGTATAAAATTTATTTAAAAAATACAACTCCTTCAGAAATTAAGAAAACATGGTTTTTGTGCAGTGGTAAAAAAATTGAAATGTCTTAGCCATTTTTACAGGAATGAAAGTCATGTTTCCTGAAGTAACTCTATCATTAGTGTTGTAGGTGCTTCTTCTACCTTTGCGATAGGCTCCATTTTGAACACTATGAGACATTGATGAGTCCGAGTCTCACACAAAAAAGTAAAAAACTCCATTCAAATCATGAAAAGTATGGAGTAAAGCAAAAATATTAGGAAAAATCTCAAATTTTCTTTTTTATATTACAATGAAATTATGACGAAAATAAATTACAAAAACTCTAATCAACTTTCTTGTGATAAGAAAATAAAATTGCATAAAAAGGCTCCTAACAAAAAAGATGCAAAACAATTTTTTTTTTAAAGTATACATGATGTATAGAATTATATAATAAGGCAAAGCCACACAAAGGGTGGAAAACATGCATTCAAAGTTCTTGTTTTAGCTTCAATTCAACTCTTATATATGGTGTCGATATGTTATTTCCTAGTATATTATTTAGTATACTTGTAACTTCATTTTGTTGTATCCAAGCAATAAACATAATTTTAACCCTCTTTGTGCTCATCAAGAGACTTTCTAATATTTTAATGCCTTAAGGGGATATGACTATAATTATTATGTTTTAGTATCAATTTGTATTTTTGATAAATTCATTATCATGTAGAAAAGTGAGGTTTGCCAGAGGAAAAAGGAGGAGAATTCCATAATCCTTGGGTGCATTTGCTTATGTTTTTTTGTTGTATCTCTCCTCAAGGTGTGTCTCAACTCAAATGTACATCTTTATATGTTTATTAATTGTCATTCTAGTGTTCTTTTATGATTCCATATGCAAATCTTGTTGTCTTTGGTAATTCCATATATATCAAGTACACTATTAATATTATCGACCTTTGTTTTGAATAAGTAAGAAACCAAAAATTGAAAAGTAGGATAAGAAACTGAGTTTCACTTAACCACACAGAAAGATCCTAACTTTGCTCTTGTTCTACATGCAGAATTTAGGTGATAAAGTTTTTAGAATCTTGTATTTGTTTTTATTGCAATGAATTATGAATGTGTTTTTTTTTCTAAATTTTGAAGTAACAGCAATGTATTATGGTTGGAACGTCAAACATTATTTTATTTTTTCAGTCTTTATATTATATTGTCATAAAACCAAATATATTATGAAATTTTCAATCATCTTAAGTTTCTTTGTGTGGTCTTTATAATATATTACCATTAAATTAGATATATTATGAAAATTTCAATCAACTTAAGTGTGTTGAAGGTAAAACATATATAGAATCTAAATGATAGTGATGCTATTTAATATTTTAATCTCTTTCATTTTGATGTGAATAGTAATGTCAATGTGTACACCCATATTGTAAAAAACCTATCTGTGAGGTTTAATGCATGCTCTAAACATCTTTTTCAACAACATATATGTGCACATTTTGCAATGGCAAAGAATTCTTTGCAGTGGCCCTTAGCAAATTGGCATACACTCTTTCTTCTATTGCAGTACAAGTTGTTGGATTTGACTCGTTCAATAGACCTTATCCTTCTTGCAAAGATTTTAGCACTATATGTGTTGCTTTGGTGCCTAGAAATTCGGGAGAATATGGTGATTTTTTACATGATTGATATTGCTTCAAAGGGACTCGGCTTTGCTTACCCAAAACATCATTTCATGAGCAAGTAATATTGGAACTTCATGCTGGAGAAACAACTGGTCATTTTGGAAGAGATGAAACCATTACAATGGTGGAAAATCATTTTTATTGACCAAGTCTGAAAAAATATGTGGCTAAGAATGTCTCCAGACATCAAACCTGCAAATTATCAAAGAGGCAAAGGAAGAATATAGGTCTATACATGCCACTTCTGTGCCACATGAGCCATGGCTAGACCTGTGCATGGATTTTGTCCCTGGTTTTCCAAAACTATCAGAGACATGATTGTATACTTGTAGCGATAAATCATTACTCCAAGATGGTACAATTTATCCCACGCTTAAGGACTAAAGATGTTGCCTGATTGTTAAACTCTTCTTCAAGGAATACCTATTAAAAAAAAAAAAAAAACTCTTCTTCAAGGAAATTGTTCGCCTTCATGATTTTCCTAAATTGGATGGTAGGTCCATGAGTTACTTCTGGTGAACTTTATGGAAAATACCGAATGCCAAACTAAAGTTTTCTTTTTCTTTTCACCCTAAAAAAAATGGCCAAATAGAAGTTGTTAATTGAAGCTTGGATCATTTACTTCACTGCCTAGCTAGAGATCAGATCAATGGCCAAATTTGCAAATAATAGCTCCCTGAACAGGTCTATTGGTCACAGTCCTTTTGAGATTGTGACTGAATCGCTTCCTAGAAAGCCTATGGATTTGGTTCCTTTACCAATGGATGCATGACCTATCATTGAAGCTGATGCTTTTAGTGAGCATACAGATGACATACAACATCATGTTCAATGAAAATTGTTTTCATCAATGAAATTATAAGTCATATGAATACATGTTTTTCCAGCTTGCCTATCAAATAAATAAATAAGTCATACGATGATGTGAAAATAAAATTTGCTCAACTTATTGAAGGTGATATGGTTATTGTGTGAATAAGGCCTGAACAATATCCTAGAGGTGCCTATAAGAAACTCCACTCAAAGAATGTTGGTCCCTATAAAATTCTCAGGAAAACAAGTCCCAACGCTTATGTACTTGACTTGCCAGAAAATATGAGCATTAATAAGATCTCTAATATTAAAGACCGCACCCTTTATCCTAATCCTAAAGCTGCTACATCAATTAATGGTCCAAATGGTCATCTTCTACCAGCCCCTTGATTGAAAGAGAAGATTGAAAAGTTGTTGGTCACTAAATTGTTTCAACCAAAAGAGGAGGTTATCAAAAGTATCTTGTGGAATGGAGAGAAAGGCCACTTTGAGATTGTATGTGGATCACAAGCAATGAATTTCAGCAGTTGAATTGTGATCTTTATGAGAAACTCCATGCCTTTAACTTGTCAAGGTTGAGTTTTCCGAAGGGCGGGGGGTAAGTATTGGAGTGTTCTTATTTCCAAAGTCATTAATGCTTTATATTTCCTAGTGCCCTTTAATTTTTATTTATCAGTTCAAGTTTCTGATTTCTCAGCTTAATTATTACTGTGATTGGTTCCAAAGAGTGTTAGGGGTCTTAAGAGTCTTAGGGGTCTTAGGGTTGTAGTTTCCAAAGCTGATCACTCTATCTTCTACAAGGATCAATGAATGAAAACACAAAACCTTCCAGCTTTCAATGTTTCATTTTTGTGTGATGAAAACGAAACCTATATGTGAAGCCTAAGGTTTTTGGAAGTAATTCTAGACTCCCATCATTTTTTTTTGGTACTTTTCTGTTCTGCATCAGTTAGGGCATGAAGCACAATGCATCAAATATGTAAGAGCAACTAAAGTGTACACATCATTCACTACAAGGAAAAGGGAAAGGAAAACATTCAATCCATAAAAGTGTTGCCAGCATTCCATCTGCTGGCAAATAGTCATTGTCATGTTGCCATCTGACATGGACATGAGTTCTGGAAAAAGATACTACTCAAAGCAAGAATTTTTTAATTAGAGTGTGGAACATCAGTGTTTGTGTATGCCCACTAGCTTGTGTGTATATATGTTTATGAATTTCTCCTTCAATAGTGACACTAAAAAATGCTGCCATAAAATAAAATACAAAAATGTCTTGAAGTCATAAATATACATTGAAGAAAGCAATGCCTTCATAATAGGTCCTGTAAGTCCAAAATAAAAGGACATAATGCATCTTCTTTTTCACATTTGGCAACGACAAAGAGCCCCACACCCCTCCCCACAACAGAGGGGTAAGAAGAACAAAGAAACTAAAAGAGAAAAAAAGGGAGACAACTAATTTTGTTTCTACTTTTATATTATTTTATCATCAACATTACTGTTATTATAAGCATTGGAATATCATCAGTCTATGAATCTTAGTGTCTTTAAAAACAGATGAAAGCCACACATGCCAGCAATGGAATAAACTGAAGTTCACATTTTTTAAATGATTTTTACCCTTCCTTGCAAAAGGTAAAAACAGAAAAATGAAATGGAGCCTGTTTCTACTAAAATTAGTTCAAAAACAAAGTTTTAAAGAAATTCGAAATATATAGTGCTAAAATGCAACCACCAGCCAGATCAAAAGCATAACTGAAAATATATCTCAAGTTCAAATGATGGGTTGGTGAAAGGGAAATATGTATCAATCCAGCGCATTTCCACATTACCTGCAAATTTCAACAGATTTAGCCCACACAGATTCTATACAGTATATGGTAAACCCAAGATGAAAACTAACTTTCTGATAGATTTCAGAAATTTCAAGAATAATAGCACTCTTAAATGTTTCCTTACGTAATTTATCAATGATTCTTAACAAGTACCTTGAGAATCACAAATAATTCCCTATATTATTCTGGACTATCTTGATTTGACTTCTAAATGACCAACCTGTACCGCTTTTGCATAACATGAATTGCTTTCCCACTTTTGAGTTGCTTCTTTAGCACCTCTTTTCAATACACATATTACTTACTGATCAAAAAAAAAAAAAAATGAATTGCTTTCCTCACTTAAATTTATTATTTTATTATTTTATTATTTCATTATTTTTCCCCCCTTTTACTTGCAGTATTTTCCCAGATTTTGAAATTATTCGACCTGATAAATGATTCCTTAACTCATATTTCTCACTGCAGCATCAACTGATAGCATTAAGTTTGCATCTGATTAAGACAATCTCCTGATCTAAGTTTACCAAACAAGTGCTGCACCAAACCCTCAAGACATTTCTTTAAATCCTCAGCCGCATAAGACGTGCCATCCATTCCAGATGTCTCCAATCACCTGGAAAGAGACACGAACACCTTCCATCTGCATGATAAGTTATTGAACTGAAGAAAACATTAAGAAACTTGTTAATAGAAAACAATCATTGATAAAATCAGAGATAAGAAACCTGATGAAAACAAGGTAGTGAGTTGAATCAATGGAATCTCTAGGATAAACATCTCCAGTCACAAGGAAATGAGTGTGTCCCCTCCTCAATAGCTCTGCTTGATGAGCACTAGTGTGGCACCTCAAGACAGTTTGAGAGTCAATGTAGTATGTATCATTGTAACTTCTACTGACGTGACAGGAGGAACCAAGACATCATCAAAATTCTGCAAGAAGTTGACTTTCTAGCATAAGAATTCATAGAAATATGGATAAGAATCTTGGAAGCAGACATTGACCAAAACTTCCATGCCTTATAAATAGGATCTATCTGGAGGATTTAGTAGGCTGTTTGTTGAAACTTAAATATCCAATCTTAATAAGGGAGAAACGGTGATGGCCAAGAGAATCGATTAAAAATAGAAGCACAACCATGAAGAACATTAACAAACAAGCTTTAAATCCAATAACTATTAGTTATTAGTTTGAATATGCTTGTGTAAAGAGAAAGAGGAAACCAATGACCATTTTATAGAGTGGCCATATGTCTAGTTAGGAGAACGGTTTTTTGTCTTCTTTGCCTAGTTTCTTGGGCAATCTGTTTGTATACTTCATGTGTACTGTTTTCGCCACTTCTAGGCGCTTCTAATACAAGCTCTTATTTACCTATCAAAAAAAGAATTAGTTTGAGTGTTAGCATGGTAATAACCATTGAAGCCATAAACTTTAAGCCATTGAAAGTCAACATAAGCAAGCGAATGGCTGTGTTGACTGACCTGGTATTATATGCATTAAGAGCAAGAGTTAATGCAGGGCATTCTATTCTGGATAAGCCTGAAGACTCGTGACACAAACTTTCAATTTTGAATGTTTATTTTGAAAAATAGATAAAATAATTAAAATTAGTTAATAATTTTGGAGATATAGATACAGAAATGCATAACCGAACTCCAAATTCCAGACCAAAATGCAGCTCATTATCCAGTCATGCCATCACAAAACACCTCAAAGCTTCATGGCTTATGGAAAGACTCTTTGATGCACACATCACAACCTGGATTCAGATTAGACCTCAACACACTACTGCAAAATCTCTAGTCAGATTTGTGATCTCAAGTCAAGCCAAAGTTGATGCTAATTTGTTTTCCTCCTACTTTGCCAAAGAATCGACCTCCAAAGAGGTACGGAGCAAAAATACCTACCATGCCATATTCTAGATATCTCAGCAAAGAGAAAATAAAGAACC